>NW_019211454.1:7745279-7843042 GCF_002443255.2 Varroa destructor | reverse complement strand
TATATATATATATTATAATGTTATATATATAACACAAAGCTTTGACGTATATTTACTTTGTTATAAACGTTTGTTCAGGCTTTTTGACATTAGCATTATTAATATATATATATATGAAATGTATGAATGAACCTAAAATACGTTTTTTACAACTTTGTAGCGATAAAAAAACCGCGTATATTCGTTTTAGTAGATTAACAATGTTATTGCCCACTATTATTGGAAGTGTTCAGCTAAAACTCTGTAAGAGATAGTCCTAAACCTGTTAGTTAAATACTGCTCTCTTGTTAGTGACGTTTTTCCTTGAGCTGCCGGTTCGTTTATTCCAGACTATTTTTCCTAAATTTTACATTTCTCTCTGTCGGGCTGAAAAAATTTGCATACGTGCAGAAACGTGAAAGAAGGTTACCTTTACAGTGCACAAGCGTAGATACTTTGTTTCATGTTGGTAAAAACCAAGAGTTTAAAACAGAAATCGTTATCTAAAAGGACTAAAAATGAACATAAAATTGGAAATATTTAAAGATATGATCACTGTCTCCCTAGAGCAGCAGACGGTTCAATTGCCCCAACGAAGACGCACAATGCTACAAAGGACGTTACCTTCATATCGTTTGCGGTTTTGCCGGCCAAGTTTTCCTTAGGCACTAGTTTGAAGATACAAGTTGATTATCTTGTAGAAGCGAGGTCTAATGCATCAACTCTAATTTCGACGAAAGAAAACATGATCCCGAGGGACTGTCTCATAGAAAAGTAGCTGGGATCATAATAATATATAGTTGTATTATTGTACATAAGATAACAACGGTGAAACTATTAGGGCATCGTCATCGAAATATACAACCAACGACTTCATTAACAAACCAATTTCGTACCACTCACGAAAATATAGATAGTAAATTGTTCCACCAAGCTTTTCATGAAGGTATTGAAACTCGACATGCAAACGGCTCGGGTTTAACGTCCGTTATCGTCTAAGCGTACTCCAATCCGACATAACACCGTGCGATAACAGTGACAGCGTCGAGCCTTATATTTCACATCTGCATCTTCACCATTACGTAAACGCCGTCTCTCTCCCCCCTCACTCTCTCTCTCTTGATCAAGCGTTTGTTTTTTTCTGCTCAATAGCGAAAAATCCCAAAAACAAGTGTTACGCAATTGTTTCATTAGTATTACTTCAAATCAAGTGGGCTGAGAGAAAACTACTTGAACGAACTGTTTCGTCCACACGTACTGTTTTATCCCCAAAAGTAGCCTAGGTTCGTTAAAAATTCATTGCGTAACGGCTTCGCTATCGACGTCTGACCAGTCCTAGACGTCCTCGAATAAAAACCTTTTCAAAATCTAGCGAAAATTTCCCTTATTCAGTCATATTTGTGCATATCTTTGTGTACCCGCGATGTTTAGGTCCAATAAAAATTTCAATTAACAAACATGCAGTTAAACATTATTGCATATATATATATATATATATGGTCGTCGCGTCAGTGGCTATTGTAAAGCCTCTCGGCGCAACTCACCATGTCGTGACTTTCTTTTAAGATTCTTTTTAGTGTGAAATATTAATGGCCTCATAGGACAGCCGTAAACCAGATCGCAGGCAACAGCGGACAGATAGGGCACAGAAGCAAGAAGGGTCGCCATTTCGCTGTCGGGTCCTCATCTGATACCAGCGTCCCCGATCATATCATTTATGTGATTGTGGCATAGGACCGTATGCTCCTGCTGTTTCATGTAGAGGCCGGCTCTCTTTCTGATATGTATGCAAGCAATCGACTTATCTCCGCGCCAGATCCTGACCCAGTCATGTTATACGCGTGTGCCTGATGACGATCGTAAGCACTGCTGCTGTCACAGTCGCCTTGCTCAAATATCTGTATGACAGTAACCACAGATGCCATACTAATACCATCATCAGGGCAACGTTATAAAGTGTCATCCTATCGGATCCGGCTTATGCATTCGTTGCTAATTACATCATATAGGTTTAGCTGTTGTTACGTAGGGATGATAAGCTGGCCAGGTGAGGATCTCTGCTATTCTATACACTTCCTTGATACGTAATAGATAGTTGCTGTGTTGTTTTTGGTACAATACAAAATATATTAGCGGAAAGTTAAGGATGATGTGTAGGTTCGATACGAACTCGCGGAAGGTAAAAAGGTTTACGATGCCACTATGTTAAAATGAGAAGTGTGCACATGTTTTTTTCAACATAGGTTTGTTTTAGTAAGACTAAAACATTGATACGGCAGACAGTTTTTCGAAGTGGCTCTCCAACGCATATCCATATTAATAAATTTAACAATGGTAAATTGAACAAGGAAACAGGCCTTTTCGACGGCACCATTGGTAATTTACCTGATTGATTAAGTCGTTTAAAATCATTAGGGCTTGCTTAGTGCTGCTGCTGTACAACTTCTCCAGATGTTTGCACCCAAATTGCGCCATGCGCCTTCCATCCAAGCGGTTTTTAATAAACGAGCCTATGCAAACTTGTCTCGTGAGTTCGTGCCGCTACATCATCTTTCGATACCAGTCTTTCAATTTTTTTCTCTTAGTCCAGCTCGTGTCTGCGGTAGCAAATGTGGCAACGATTCGAGCCCTTCTATTTGCGCCCCCTGGTGCCTTGTGGCTTCTGTAAGAGTTAAATGGGACAGTGTAACAACAATGGTGAAAACTTCAATTAGAAAGGGTCAGTAGAAAGATTACTGATGAACTCATTTTATGACCGAGTCACTTACGTAGATGGCGGATATTTTAGACCAACGTATCAACTTGTAAGAGTTTTGCATGTTGTTGACGATGCCTTAAAAAATCAGACCCATCGCCACTATTGCCGTTGAAAACACATGGGACACGTAGTGGGTGTGCCAGCCAAGTTTCTGGTAGAAAAAGACAAGGGGACGCTGTTTCTCTAAGTCCCGCAAACGATGCGCAGTACATAACTTGTATTGAATAACAATCCTCGAATGATCAGCATCGGAAAGAATTTGATAGCAATAGAACATCGTTTTTAAAATCGGGAATTAATGACCGCCTTTGAAATTGTCTGCAGTTAGATTTACCTAAACGCAATTGTTACAGAGATGAAGATCTCACGTAATCATACGGACAGGTATCGTTTCGGTCGGTACATGAAAACGCTGATTTACAAATGTCATAGCATTGGTGGCAGGAAAAGGTTGTCCGGCAAGCCGGCTGCAAAGAGCCCCACCTGAGGACTTTCCAAAACCGTTAGTCACTGAGTCATAGATTCAACATATACTCGTCTTTATTATCGCCTTTGGAAATCCTCCGTCGTGAAATCGTGCCTTCCGATCGCATTCTGCGATGCCTTCATCTTATTGTTGCCACGTAGAAGTATACTTGCAAGCAAAGTCAAAACGATCCCCATGAATGGAAAAAAGCTTCCTTTCTGAGCAGCATTTTTTTTTTTTTTTTCACTCTGTTAACCTTTCTTTTCTCGTTTATTCATTAGCCTCTTGGCAGCCCACTGTGTCGTACTTAGTCCGTCCTATCCATTTCATTCTACGCCTCTCTCGAGATATCTGTCGCGTATAATAATTAATCAGAAACACACATTTAACTTGTTTGCCGGCTACGCCGCTATTGTGTGTGGGCAAATGTACACCCAAGTCGCGTACCGTAGTTTCAGCATTTTTCCTCTGTAGCGGGATCCTAACAGGCGTGTTCACGTTATGAGCATCAGTAATCAACATGCGTAGCCACGAGTCTGCAGGAAAACGATCGCATCCTCTCAGTACCGATCAATGGCTGCTTGCTAAGCCAGTGGTCTATATTAATCGAACAGTCATATTCAGACCGTTTGATAAATAATATGAACGCGTTCGATGATAGAAACTCGTATCGATAGCGGTATTCTTGCTAAGCGACCAGGAACGGAGTCGTGAAACTCACGAGCAGCATCGAAAATCGACTATTATGATACGTAGTTGTGGTTTAAATCGTCCTAGGAGAAACAGACGGCTACGAAAACATCTTGCGGCTGATCGGTGGCTACGGAATACATCATGGTAGTAATAATAATAACAACAGCTACAAAACCAGCAATTTATGTAAAACGACAGCTGAAAGAACACAAATGACAGTGACTACTAATTGTTACCTGTTGAAGACAGACAGGTTCCGTAACACGGAGCACCAACGGGTGCGTTACGTATAGACGAAGACACACAGAAGTTGTTAATACCTCCAGCAGCTGATGCAGTCTCTGTGTATCAGATTTTGCCGCTGGCTTACTGACGGTCATCGAGCAATTAAGCATCAGGATCATCCTGATCATTATCATCATAATCGGCGTCGTCGAAGTCGTACTCAATCACTATTACCCGTCGCCGCCTCCAAAACACGAAGGTGACAAATAGCTGATAATGACGCTCATAATATTCATGATGACTAGTAACGTATCAGTCCTCACGAACACGCAGGGCGCTGTTGTCCTGTATGTGTAGGGATCGTATAGACGATGCTTGCCCCCATAGTCCTTGCCCACCCTTTATAATACACCACATTATAATAGCTTTTCCTGTCCGATTATATAGCGATCGTAACGTTGGGCTATGTCTCTATTTGGCGGCCGAAGTTTGTTTTGACGAAATGACATTAAAGGAGGAGGAGATGAACACCCTACGCAGCCGATGCTACCGTCACTGGAGCCACGAAATGTATCGTCGAGTAGGCGACGATTGCCGTTAATGAATAGAAGCAATAACTGGTAGAGCGTCTATTGACAACAACCGGTCGCTGGTCGCCTGAAACGAACAAGCATTAGATGCATCTGTCCTCACTGTAGACAAGTAGCATCGGTGACGTGTTAGTTGCTGGCCGACGCAACGAATCGAAACAAGTCAGAAGACCCAAACAAAGTTAGGCTGTATGAGGAATACCCGCAGCCTGCGATGTCGTAACGCGACGTCGGGGAAAATACTGCAATCAAGGGGTGCTTGCACAGTAAAACGGTGCCGCTGAATGATCAGCCTGCCCCCGTGCCTGATCGATGATCTTCTACGAACGCAGCCAAACTGGGGCACTTACAGGACGTACCGCACTATGCAATGCGCGCATTAACCGATGATCAAAGAGACGTTCAAAGAGAACAGGTGACTCTAGAGGAACAGCAGCAACATAGAAGAATTACGGGAACGACCTTTCTAGAGAGCCTGTTTTATTTCTGCTGAATTAGATGCTAGAGCTTCTTTTTCAGACGACTACTCTATTCAAGACTGACAGACGACTGTCACGTCTCGCACGTCACCATAAGCTTATCCATATAATTGGCTGTAAGCATACGCACGTGGGGCTATAATAAGGCATTCTTGATCTCTGTATGATGGCTGCTCATTGGACGCCACAGCAACACCATAGAGGCAAGGGAATTGCTTCGGTAAGAGAACCCTAACGTCACTCTAACGCGACGCGTTGAGGCAAACCATCGAGAGCCCGATTAACGGAAAGGGCAGCTTGCTCAGTCGAAAGCGATGTTCAGTGAAACACTAATAACCATCGCTAGCATTGCTGCTACTGTGTCTGTTGACGCTATCGATGCTGCTGGTGCTAGCGTTGTATTCCCATATTACCTCCAATGGATACGTGAGCGGGGCAGTTGATGGAAACGCGGAGACCTTTTCTGCGTGCCACTTTATTAGCCCCGTTGATGCGTGCGTGGGCGCGCCGAGCTGTTCTCTAGCGGCCGACATCAAGCGACTAGCGCCGTTCACTCCTGTGACGGGAGTACTAAAACTGAGTGCCGCAGAGATACAGAGAGCGCCACGAATGTTGGCGGCGGCGAAGTTGACGCCTGTTCAAAGAAAAAGAAACGACGCGGCAGACGTTGATGGAATGGCACCATACTTAGATTGAGTTCAATTGACGAATTAATAAAAAAAATCATCGATCGTCGTTAAGAGTGCCTCAGCTGCTGCTAGTTGAGCTGGGTATTTCTAGTCTAGCGATTCGCGAACTAAGTTACTTTTAGCAAAAATAGATGTAAACAAGAGTTGAGTACCTGAAGCAGCCTCGTAGAGTGATCGATCAACAACGCAATAATTATTCTCATTGTAGTGATGAAGGCGTTTCCGTGCGGCCGATATCTGGAGATTATTTCTGTATCCGATAGCCGGTATTACTGGGCTTGACATGTACCATGCGGCTGGCCAAATGGAATATTACGAGGAAAATGCAAATGTGATCAAAATGAGTGCGGTAGTCAAGGTCTGACGTTACTTAGCTACTAGTAAGTAGAACAGTGCAATAATAAGGACTCCATACTAGTTTTATGGTTGTTACCGGTGTTTTACATTCGCTACTCAAGCTGTTAGGCGTTACTTCAGACGGTTGGTTCCCACTAGCGCGAAACAGTGTCTTCGCTCGGGTTTGAACCTGAGCTATCAAGAGTCCCCAAGTTGGGCAGGCAGATCAATTATCCGTTGAGTTAGTGGACACGTGTAGAGGTTCTGTGTGTCAGGAATTACAGTGTCTGCAGTAATAACAAACATTTATCTAACAATGTGCCCTGACTGGTCGACGATGATAAATATTTCGACGTCGCTAGATGAGTTGTTCAAGAGAGCTATCGGCCAACGTAGTTCGATGCACTGCGCAGACCTGAAGCCCTGAAACTTCGAAGAATCACCCTAATGTTCCGGGCCAGCGAATGCTGCGATGTGGTTTGATCCGGTCTGATTCTTGTTAGATACTTAAGTGTCTGCTGCAATGGAGGTTTAGTAACGAACAATCAGAGCGAACCTCTCTGTGTGTGTGCGTGTGTGTACGTATCCGCTGATACGACATTTCGGACATTTTCTAAGTCCCTGTGGTGACTACGTACAGGTTAGAAAGGACCGGGATTAGTGAAACCAGTGGTAACGTTGAGTTTGTCAGTGTTCGATCATGCGCTTAGTGGGGATTGTTTTATGGGTCATGAACCCGGAAGAGATTAGGCCCGTGCAGACTGTAGTCAGACCAACCCTGTATAAGCTGCTATAGTGTTTGGATTTTTATTGGGAGTATACCGCCTGTTAATGGCGGCTCTGAAAGGCGAGAAAAACTCGGGCGAAAATACAGGAAAGCTTTGCTTAATCGATGCGTAACTAAACATTATCTGACAAATATGCTTTTGTCCAAGAAGGTAATTTTCATTTATCGGGAACTTGATGACCGCGTTTAACTAGATAAGAAATGAGACCTCTTATTCAAAAGATTTATATAGTGGTTACAATATAATAGAAGGCTCTTTGTAAACTAATATTGTTACTCGTTATGGAAAAATTCTTAACCGCTCATTTTGGCGTAGACAATCCCAACCACCACAACAACAACAATGCTGCCATTTTTCGCTTAGGTCCGAGGAGGCCAATCGCCTCCTCGGACACATCTGTTGCCTTGTTCGTCTCTACGTAGTCTCTACGCATACCTTGTGTTTGATAGAGAGCCCTTCGAGTAGAATTTAGAAAGTCTGACAAAGTACTATGTGCAGAGGATTATTTTCTAGATATAGCATAGATTTATATTGACGATTAAGAAATCCTTAGTCGATTTCTGCGAAGTAAGGTTCAGAGTTAAATACCGATGGCGAAATGATAGTAGATTCTATTTCAAGAGACCTCAAGGGGATCAGTTTTTGTCAATACATGTTTCATCATAAACTTAGGACCAACTGACGCACGGTCAACTACCGTTCACCTAGAACCCATCCCCAACCCCAGTGCTCAAGGTTTTCACTTGGGTATTTGCTACTACCACCATGATCTGCACATGTGACAGCTCCAGATTGCCTCATAGCAACATCCTTCCACGCCATCACATTACCTTCGCACCCCTTGAGGGGTCCGGTGCGTCACACGTCAGAAATTGAGTTAAGTACAATACTACAGCGCCATCCATTTTTTGGGGGCTAGTTGCTTTGGCAGGTGAGTTGTTACAAGGGGACAGAGTCTTGTAATGGAATCTAATATACAGCACCAGTCGATTATACGTAGCCGAATGACAGGGGAAACATTAACCTGGCTGGGTCCTAAATAAAATCATTAACATAATGACCCTTTCGATTATCCTCATAGGCGTTTCTTCTCATGATTGATGCGGACATCCATAACCGTCAATGTAGGTTAAAGCGGATGGTTTTCTTCTGTCCACTATATGGAATCAATTGGCCTACATGAAACCCTACTAGAAGTAACGAGACGAATGGAATATTACCGAAAAACAAAAATGACAAATTTTCCTTTTGTACTTCGCAGATTTTTTCGTATTCTGTCTCATATCTCTTCCCTTTGCTTCTTGTTGCTCTGGTCACTCCCTCCAGAGCGCTGCAGATTTTTACTACTGACAAAATGTGTTTACATTTGTTGTTTTCTTCTCATTTTTGTTACTTTAAAAACTCGCTACGGTCTATAGTAAATATCAAGAACTTACCAACCCATTGAATAGCGTCATTCATTTTTATCATTGAATTCCACTTACTGCGAATTTAGTACTTTTCTTGTGTTTGTTTTCTTTATTTACGTAATTAAGAACGTAGAGAATCAACAGCGTACCAAACAGGTCGCTGCCGGTACAGCGTCCGTAGGACAGCGTCAGCTGTTCGCACTCAGTCAAAAGCACCATTAGGATCGTGACCGTGTCCAACCGTCAACACAGTAATCACTTTACAGACCTTACATTTTTCTATAAGGTTGTTTCGAGTATTTAATTTCTATGTCTGTTTCACAGATATACCTGTCTTGTCTTATCTATCTCTGTCTTACATAGGTTTCATCTCAGTTTGTTAGAAGATAGCCCTAAACATCGCTAATTAGTAGACAGCAGCGTGAATGGACTACTGAAAAAGTTAGACGGGCAAAGTCCAGTGAAATCGGACTGTCGGATAGAACAGACGCCGAGGGCCATTTCTGAGAATAAATTTGCTTAGAATTATTCCAAAATCGTCTTTAAATTTTCATGTAAATTGAATATATACATTATTGTGGATTATCTAAATATTAAGATGCTCAGGAGCTATGGTGATCATTGCTGTAAAACTAACAGAGGCGTTTTCGCAAATTCTAAGAAAACCAGTCCATGTTAGATTTATCCTTGACGAGTTTGTTTTAAATTATCGTTATTCAATGTGAGATTGATGATGTAACTAGCGGGCACAGGATTGATAGATAAATTGCTTTGCCCTTTGTCCATCAAGTTTTACGTCCGGTATCGCCGCTAAGCATAGTTCATCAGACGATTGACTCCCAACACGAAACGGAGTCTGCCTATGCCCGGATTCGAACCGACACCACAACGACCCTAGGTAACAGTGTGATTTCCTCTGACTGGTATGCCTCGTCGTTTTGTAGAGATTGAATATAATGCAGAGTTAGACGGGCATCGTTAAACTATACTACCGGTAAATTGTTACAAAAAGTTTTGACGCTCAGAGAATGTCTTTTTGAATCTAATTAGTGTTATATATATAGTTAGGTCTCCAACCAACTCCAGGAACGGTTAACCGCCCGACGGTTTATGAATCTCCTTCCTTTGTAATTGCGTTTAAAACGTGATTTGCTAGGTGGCCATAAGTTCGGAAATAGGACACAACTTTGAGCACCGATGTACTAACAAGGAAACAAGTTTGAATGATGGGCCAAAGTAGAAAAGTTTATTTAATAGTTTCAATCGTTTATAGCTATTCTCCTTCACGAATCCTCCACAACAGTTTTAGTGCCGTTTACATCTATGTAACGGCAACAAAGGCAGTCAGGTAGACATCAGAGTTAAAAAAAAGGTAGCCTCAAACGCAACGATGGGGGGTTTGAGCTATCTTGTACGTCTGGCATCGAAGCCTACACTCAGCGTGAGCTCGGCGGTTGATTTAACATGCGCTAATTTTAGAATTAGATCGTATAGGATAATAGATGAACTAGTTCAACGTTAGCCGATTAAATTACCGGCAGAAGCTCTGACGTGACGTTAGTACATTAACTACGTTTACGGCATTAGCATAAAAAGATTATGAAAAAAGGACAGACGCCAAGAAGAAAGACGCCAGAAAGACCAACATATTTCAAGCAGGGCTTTTTTTAACGGGATAGAACAGAAGTTTGCTTGAAAAGACCACCGTGAAATTTAATTTCTCGTTCGTTATTTGAACAGATGTCGAATGAAGACCCTCTAAACGCTCGGAAAAGCCATTTAAATCGAATATACTGCTTTGAATACGGTTCAATAATGGACATTGTTTCTTTTCTTTCAGATAGCGTTTGTTATTTTTGGCTAGTACTTTTATCCCGTTAATCCAAATTCCTTATGGGCATCTTTCGCCCAGAAACTGATTGTCAATACGTAGTAAAGTTCACTCTTGGGTCGAACTTCATCAATTATATTTACGTTGCCAATAAAGTCATCTTCCGTTTTACAGATTCTTCCAAAGGTAGTTTGAAGGGACACACATCAACTTGTGAACAGGACTGATAGGTTAGTTCAATGCTGAATTCAGGATTTTGCGCTGGTAGGGTTAATTTTACCGCCACTATTGGTAGATTCAGACACTTGATGTGGATGGGATAATAATTAGAATACAAAGGCCTGCCAGAAAGACCTGGTGTTCAAAGATTACCCGGTGCTGATCAACATTCCAAAAAGTTGTCTCAGCTAGTGCCCGATTAAACCCATGATCAACTGGAAATATATATCCACACATGCAGTATAAACTTTAGATATGATAGGAAGTTTTGTATTTAGTTATTTCCAAAGTCTTAACTTAAGACGTGGCTTAAATATACATATACACGTCAAGAACATATAAAATTGTCGTGTTTTAAATGGTTGTTATTAAGATGATGATTATATTATAATTATTTGTATTTTTATTATTACTATTGTATTCGAACTTGAAATGATAGAAAAAATCATACGGACGATTTAATATATATATATATATATATATATATATGGTGATAGCTACCTATATTATCAGTGTTACATTATATGTACTTAAATCTGAGAGGGGTTCTGTGAGTCGATTGAATCACATCGTTAGTAGCGTTGCTATTACTTATTATATATATATATATTATATATATATATATATATTATATATATATATATATATTATATATATATATCAAAAACTTTGCGTATATAATCATCTCTCTAATTGAGTTATAGGGACAGTATATTCACAGTATATTCTATATATATTATGGAGAACGTATTATAGTGCCTATTTAAGACGTAATAGCAACGCTACTAACGATGTGATTCAATCGACTCACAGAACCCCTCTCAGATTTATAGTACATATAATGTAACACTGATAATATAGGTAGCTATCACCATACGGGAAGCTAGTCAGCTTCCATTGTTGGCCTGCAGTACTACTTCACGTGTTGTTTACGTGACCTTTCGTTAGGGACGAAACGGCCAAACGTATCGTAGTCTGTCACGTTGTAGTAAGTAACCGGCCTTAGTTTTGGCCTGCGATGAGTTGTAGCAGGAATTGTATTGCTGGGAGTCTTTATTCGCCTGCCGACCTCGGCCAGTAGGTAATGGCCAGCTCGCCAGCGAAAGAAAGAGAGTGGCTTGGTTTAACTTGGTCTTATCTAATCGAGTAGAGAGGAACAGATCTGGGTAACTTCGGAACTTGGTTTGATCCATCAGTTAGAAGCAATGGTGACGATTATTTAGGGTCCGCTCGCTGTGAATAGATCTCGTAATGCGCTATCCCCGGTTCTGCCCAATGCCGGCTCGGTGCACATTTAAGCCTTGGTCATAGCATGCCAAACGTTTAAGTTGAATGGGACGTTTTCTGGATGGATAGGCAAATTCTCGCGCATACATTGCACCCTTCGCGCGTTTGTGACAAATAATTAAAAAGTACTTTTACTTATCTGCATCTTACCATTCCGAAGCGTCAATCTTGTCAACTTTATAACGCTGTACTAAGCGTCTCTTTGATATTGTCTATAGTAGCATCTATTGCCGGTCACCACCTATCATTGTAAATTTAAAGAACCACACAAATTTGTAAAAAAAAAAATAGAGATCGAAGGAAATGAACAGCAGCACATGCAGTGGCCCAGATATATAAGCTCGATGCGTTATGTGGTTTATTCGAAAGGGCTAGGTTTTTTCTAAATACTTAATTTCCATAAATAATCGATTTTTCTTCAAAAAGATGGCAGTTGGAGAGCAAAAGCAGGTGGCGCCCCTCGCTATAGTCCTGCCTATATTTGGTAGCAAGATCCCGGTCGAAAGATTTACGTCTGATTTGATTTCATTTTGATAACACGATTTTATTTGTATGGTATCATTTACACATGGTTATGATTCAGGACTACGATTTGGACAAAAATTCTACCGTACCTCTAACTGACAATTATCCTTATGAGGGGGGCAAAGCTGCGCGTTCTTTTTACCACATGCTGCCACCATTCTCATCATTTCGCCCAACAGTAGTGAAACTGATTTCCAATGACTGTCTCGATGGATTTAAAAGCTTTTAATTAGTATAATAATATGGAATATCGTTAACAGACGATCTTCTATTTCCTGGACCGCCTCACAACTTCCGCTTTTGTACTAAAAGCATGAGGTGCGCGCTTCGTGCGAAGTGTCAGGTATTAGGTTTAGTAAGAGCTAGACATGAGTCACCTAGGAAAGGGACGTATGCAGCATATTAATAAGGCATTTGTTTCGGTTAATGAACTTATTCTATAACTCGAGAGCGATTACCACCTGTATTGTAGCATCTCACAACGCAGATCTCTGAAAGTAAGTTCGTAAGTAAGTCTGGAAGTAAGACGTTACGTCGTAGATGCATATAATTATGCAGTGAGTAACGCGTTTGCTACTTGGCTTAGGAACAAATGATGGCGAAGGTTCAGACGTGGGCTGTTTTTTGCTGGAAGCCAGCTGTATAATGCTATCTGTCTATCAAACATATCTAATATGAGCGCGTTTTTTCGTTAACGCGTATGATTACGCGCGTCTCGTTAAAATGTGTATTTGTTTCTTTCTTCTTTTCGTGTTTTACGTTCGGTAAGGATACGTTTAGATAGCCGGTTTTCAACACTGTCTGCAGCCGGATTTGAATCCAAGCTACATCATATTCCTTACCTCCGTAGGTAAGCACGTTACCCACTGCGCTACCGCGTGGCCTAGCGGCTGCCTTAAATTTTCTCTAAATGTTCCGTCGTTGAATGGGGTTATTTGTCGTCAATAGGACCCCTTAATCGGAATGAACATATCTAATACGGTTTTTGAATGAGCATTTTTATGTGCGAGCCATGCCCAATAGTGATCATCAGTGAAATCAAGATATTATCAATACGCTTGCTCATAAGAACTGCCGTACTGGGGCATTTCATTTGCCCATAATATTATGTTGGATTAAGGTACACAATGTTTATAGTATCCTAGTACAATTTCTTCCCGTGGAGAAATGTGCTTTATTAATGACGTTTCGGGCACTTTGACCCCACAAGGAATTTCTTAGCAAGTACTTTCCCAGTAAGTTCCCAATTGTTGCCTAATTAATGGCTTTGCTCGTCGTCGACGCTAAGTTGAGTCGTCGGCGCACAATGAACACATGCAAATAACCAAGATATACATATCATACGTTTGTCCCGGTTCTAAATCTATCTAACAAGTTAGGATTCGCGTGTTGTAAGACTGTTTTTATTATGTATGTGAAACCATTCCTGTTAAATCAGATTCTAACATGGTTTTTGTGTCTACGTAGTCACGTAAGTGTGAGCCACGTCCTCAGCGCAAAGTTCCGACTCAAATTATCTGTCATAGGTGTCGAAATTTGTACGCTTGATAGGAATCGGTGTCGATCTACACCCGAAGCATTTCCAGGACTAAAGAAGAGTTGGTGGCTCTTAATTCAAATCTTTTCCCAGGCCACAGTTTACTCAAGAAGCGCCCCGCGCCTCTTTAATATTCCTAGTAGCGTCGCAATTAAATACCTATTAAGAACTCGCTCTCAACGGGAATGGATAGGGCTGCTGCTGCTGCTGCTGGTCGGTCAATCTGATCGAGTTTCTGATCGAAAACTGATCGAGTTTCCGTTGCCGGCGCCGTACACAGTTATGATCTACTTATCTAGTGTCGTATAAACCTTTATGCTCGCAAAGCGGGGAAAATCGGCGCGACAGAAACGGTAATGTAAATTCAATTTATCCTTGCCGGTCTGGCTTTAGCGATGTTTAATTTATTCAGTGAACCCCAACCTGTTTGTCTGGCGCGGGTAGTACGCGAATCGATGTTTATCGCTAACGGCCAACGCAATTGCGGTTTAACCAATAACTCAATAAGAACAGCTTTTCTCTCGCTGTCTTCTAGCGGGGAGCCCGTGGCGGCCACTGGAAACCCAAATGGATCAATTCTAACGAACAGCTTTCTTTTTGCTTACGAAGTAATATTATAAACGTGATTGAAAACACACGTTCTGATGATTTACTACCCAATGTGATCTGTTGACGTAATGCAATGAATACAGTCTGCGTCCGAAAGCGAGGTAGAGACGGAAATCGTGCACGCTAGATACACTGTTCTGCTAAGGGGTAGGGTTAAATCGCCGCGGGAACGACCTCGTACAGTGGCGGAAGCTAAGAGAGTTTAGGGCACGCATATGAATAGCGATAGTGAGGCGGCTCATTATAGAATTACACACCATAACATTATAGATACGGATGGCGTTTCGCTGTTTACTTACAAACAAGATACACTCACCGTCTTCGGCGGCTGGGCCATTCCACCCAGAGTGCACTTTTGAACTTATCATCTGACGAGTTACGCCACTCAGACCCTAGAAAAATGATACGCTGCTAACGTCAATGTAGCAGACAGATCGTGTTCATCAAGGTAAGCTTCACTGAACTTGGCTAAATGCTAAAATAACGAATTATTTATCGTTCGTGGCTGAAACAAGTTTGCCTTAAGCATAGACGACAGACAACGCATCGTTGAGGAGGAACGTCGCTCTAAAATATATATTGAATTCTATAGAATCTTGCAGCATCTACATGCCCGCCTGTATATCGGCTCTAAATGATCAGACGCATTGCCCCTATTTTACGAAAGGATCGTTGATAGTTCTCCAGATTTTTCATCCGCCTCTAATGGCTTAGCTGAAGCACCTGTCTCACGCAGGTGGCGGCTTCTTCCGGCACAAGGCGAACTATCCACTCCCGGTTTTGGCCCTAGTAGATTCTATTCACTGTCCCTGCGGTTTGTATTTGGCGCGCTACTACAGCTTCAAACACAACGATTCGCTGATTTAATTCATAACAGTCCGTACGATATTATTATAACGAGAGAGTTTTATTAAAGTGAGCGTCGGTCAATACGAATATATCAGGGGGTCAAGCTGAATTGCCTAGCAGACTACAAAAACGATAATGACACAAATGAAGAGAGGCTGCAACTGGTGAAGATATGTGCGTGCGTTATTGCGGCAGAAATAGTATTAACTACGACGAAACTGAATAGTTTACTTGTTCGGTACAATCTTCCGCGCTATTTTTATTTGATATTAAACAGGTGCACGATAGCCTTATCGAGTAAAGCGGAAGACCTATACCGCCTACCTGAAGTTTGACTTCGGTCTTAATAAACATGTGACGCATGTCGATGCATAAAGATAACGAAGCGTGCCTCGATTACTAACGTTCGACGTTTTTTTATTATACAACCTTGAGAATACACCCACTTATAATAATAATATAATAATATATATAATATTATTAATATATTTTTAGTTGATTGGATACAATTAAAATTACAAGTTGAAAACTATATATAGTTATTAATTTTTTATCAGCTTATCTTTGTCGGCGAGTCCGAAAACGGCCTCGGAAAAGTTTTTTTTAGGTTACCCTCTTGTGTCGGTGGCAAATTAGATCAATAAGTCGATACATATTTTTTTACGCTTTATATCCCGCATTACCGCTAAGCTTTGCTTTGGTCTAACAAGCTCGACTGGCAGTAAGCAATCAATATACAAATAACGCATCCCGTTCGTTACGTAGCGAAATCGAACTCGGAACACCGGCAAGTCTGAGACATAGGGAACAGTAACGGGATCTAATAACAGCACCACGTTGACTGCATCCCATATAGTTGAGTTGCGTCGCGTCAGAAGATCATTGTTTGCCGTTAATTAAGCTTCCTTTTAATTTTAAATTAAGTCATCGAGCAGACCTAGTTGAATTCCATAAGAACTAACTATAACCCTACTGTGTGAACGTCCGGTGTAAGCAAACACCACCATATGTTTTTTCCATCATCATTCCAACGAAGGAACCTGTATCTAGGAGACCAAATTCAACGATGCCCGCGGACTTTTTGCTTCGTGATAGTTTGATTCTTGCCGAGCCAACTCCCAAAAAATGAATAAATAGCCAGTTAGCTAATTACGGAGAGCGGAATTCGTACTAATAAAATAAATGTTAGATGATGAGGCGTAACAGAAAGAGAGGCTTAGTGTGATCCTTGAAAAATCGCTCGTTTTCCGTACTGCCTATAATTAATTATGACTGAATTTAGCCAATGAAATATTGCAAAAACTCGAAAGAAATAAGGATGTTGAAACTGCGTTTGGCCAATATGCAAATTATTCATACAAATCGAACACCATTGCCCGACGGTCCTAGCGTATTATAGGCAGTTAGCCTATACAATGTCTAAAAATAAATCTTATTCGTTTGATAACAGTTCACTTCTAAAGCGACGCTTAACAGCAGTACTAGACGAAAGGCTCACCACAAGGCCGTTTGCTTGGTCTGTAAAATTCAAATTCGAGGGAAAAACATCTACAGTAAGTAATAGTGGTAGTGGCCGCGATTCGTCGGCAGGACATATTGCCTTCCTTTCAGACACCCTCAACATACTTCACTTTAAAACACACTAAAACTAACGTGCTTGGAATAATGTGTATCGTCAATCAGTGTAATCATCTGTAACATAATCCATGTGCCATGGTAGCAGCATTGGACAATCTTGTTATGACGGTGCTTCACCTGTCTTTTTGGCATTCGCTTGTCTCGAGCTTTCTGAATCATCATGGAACGAGCAGCGCAAGCCGTTAGGAAGACAGCAGAGTCGTAGATGGGTGAGCTCGGAAGCACAGATTCGATACTGACTAGAATCGGCGTGTCGTTTTTGTTTCGGAGTATTGAACAGATGACATTAGACATAATCACGTTGTCCTGGTGTTCTCTCTTATGCTATGCCTATTTCAGGACTTCCACGTGGAATGGCAGCCTTACCTTGTGGACCCTGTCGTATCTTCACAATTGGTCGCCTAAGCTATCGTTGTCGGTACGCGTCGTAGTTCCGGTCCGCAGAGCGGTGCAGCCGCCGTCCAACCGCCGCCAATCGCTGTTCCTCCTCTCGGTGTCGACCTACACGTCACAATCACGTTCCGAACTTCGTCTGAATCTCTGCCGTCGCTATTTCCGACAAAAACTGCTCCACTTTGTCTATTCTCAAATGGTCAGTGGAACTAGCGGTTTGGGTTCCGCTAACGGCACGACAAACTTGTTGTCAGCGTTTGCCAACGCTATCGTCCCCGAACTTGCCAACAGCGGAACAAGGCTATGTTGACATTCAAAAAACTGCGGCGCGTCGTGCTCGTCTCCTGTCTACTCTCATGCGGGGCATACGTTTATTTTATAGTGCCGACCTTTCATACGTCCGGCATTCCGGTCAGCGTACAGCCGCTGGCTTCGGGTCCGGCATTGCTTGAGGCTCGGGGTCCGGGTGAACTGCAAGGATTGTCCAATAATATTGACTCACCGCCGTCCCCAAGTCGGTTCCGATTAGGAGCGAATAACCGCGATGGGGGCAATGCGGTTAGTGTTATTGCATTTAACGATTTGAAGTTGCCCCTGCCGCAGAAAAAGCTTAACCAGCGAGTAAAGCTGCAACAACACCAAAAAAAACAACAGCAACGACAACAAGGTCGACGGAAATCGCGTCATCGACTAGTAAGAATTGGGCCAAATCGTAGGCGAGGTTTACGACCTAATCGAATACCTGGGAAGTTCACGCCAGGCTCTGTGGCCGATGTGAATCTTCCAGATGGACCGCCAAGTCAAATAAAAGAAAGTAACACTAATGACGACGAACATAACAATGTGAATGCCAATGGTGATTCAAAGATCAAAGAATCAAGAAATTCGGGGCGACCGTGGTTTTTCCACAATGGAAGCAAGCGTCCGCTACCGGGTGAAAGAGGTAAGTGATCAAGTGCTAATTATTATTTGTTTTCTTTTGAGGTATGCGAGAATGGTAATCCCATCTATTTCTAATACATTTAATTTTTGTCATGATACCTAAATTTCTAGTAGCGAGCTACCAAGAAGATATATCGTTAAAGAATAAATTGTTTCCTGGACGCATGGTACCGGCGCTCCGAGATGTGGCTCCCACCCGATAGAACGGGCAGATACTAATAAGGGCTGCAGCATTTGCATTGTCTAATATCAGCTCAGGCAAAAAGGCGATTTGATATTCTTTAGAGCTGCGATCTTACGACACTTTTGTGCAGAAGGGTTCTGCATATAGAAAGCCGTAATGGCAATAACTTGTATTGGCAAAATGAGGAAATGAAAACTTTTTATTTAAAAAGTTCGAATAGCACTTTGTTAGGAAATCATTTACGGTGGCTTCTGCCAAACTCAGACCTTCAGAAAATGTATTCGTCAATGTTATTTGTTGCCTTTATTTATGGTTTACAAGGGAGTTGCACCATCTCTCGAAGGTGGGTACTTCGAGTACACATCGAGCGCTCTCTACACAGGCCGTTCTCGCTGGCTTCGAAGTGGAGCTTTCCTGTTGCAAAATGGAGCATCGGGACATTTTCTCATCGTCGTCTATCGTCTCTTGATACATCAGCGAGAGATACGCTTGGGTACCCAAACCAATACAGTTCATTAAGCCCGATCGATTGTTTTCTCGTTGTATCTCTGCCCCTTTTCCTGTCTTGTCGCTTACATGTGCGCGCATTATTATCACGAGTCAAAAGCGATATGAAAGTTAGATCTCATCAGTATTTTTTGCCTGATGACAAATCGTCTCCCCTTTGATTCGATTACGACAAATGAAGGCCGGCGATCCAATTTATTCCATTTGCAATAAAGGCGAGCTCTACATTTCATACGTAAACTGCCATTTTGAGTATTTGTTTATACAAATTGAATAGCTGATGGTAAACAAATCCATTTCGGAATTGATTGGACCAGCGGAGAAAAACAAGGTCATGTTTGCCTTGTCGATAAGAGATCAAGGCACAACGCACCAAAAATAGGCTGTCCCGCCGCGTCATTCGTTTCAGCCCTAGATATTGCGGGATGCTCAACTTTTAGTTATTCCGGTCGCTTTTGCGCTGTCTACTCCTTCGCAGATTTTTGCGACAGGATCGGCGCGTTATCTGGAAAGAAGCCTATAGGTTCGTTGGTACGTTGTTGTAAACAAACAATTGATCGTCATCGCGCATGGCTAACTTGTTCTTAGAAGAACATAAGCAAGCCTGGGCCGAATCAGAATAACAGCCTGCTTGAAACGATTTTCCACCGTCAAAGAGGCGCTGTTTGCGATCGAATAGGGTGACAGGTAGAAAAATCCTAAGGCGTCACTAACTTCATGACACCGAGCATAGCAGCGAACGATCCTGCTCACGTTGAAGGCATAACTTTGTTGTGCTGTGTGGTCATGGCCACACTAGAAATGTTGGTTTTGAAATCGCCGTTGCTGCCGATGGCAACAATTGTGGTAGCAGTTAAATTGCTATGTGTGGGGCCTGAGTTTCAGCAAGCCCTAGGTTTTGGTCGAACTGCTGCATTTGACAGAACAACTGATCAAAGGACATTAGGAGGATACGCCGTTTGGAGCAGTCGCCACCGAGAATTTCGGAGTAATGGAACTAACTTACACAGGGGCTGTCGGAAAAGACAACGTAGAAGGAGAATTCAACGATATGTAGATAAAGATAGACAGGCTGGTAATTAGCGCATGCCCCGCGTTCCCTTGAAACTCGCGTAAGACTGCAGCAGCATTATAATTCATATATGTACACACATTTATGTCTGAGACGGTAGTAATTATATTTGATCTTCGCGTCAAGCTGCGTCTGCCACACCCTTTCCCATAGGGGATTTCCAGCAGAGGCAAATCGCCGTTAGGGCTTGAATGCTACCTTGGACGTTCTATTTTTATTACCACTAAGAAATGCTAACAACACTCAAGCAAACCCCAGCAATGATGAAGCATTTGATAATACTACGGGAGCAGTTGCCTGTGCTATTTAATTGGCTTGCAAATAGATAGGGTGATCACCGAAATCCTCTCTAAGCCTTGGGTTGCTGGGGTTTGGCGATGTGCTTTGCGACGATGGCTGCCTGCCGCTATTCGTCTACAAGGCTAAGTAGTGATGCCACGATATAGCGACTGACTAAATTCGCCTTGGATGCAATTTGGAATTTTGTGGTGAATATTCACTAGCTTTAAAGAAGACGCAGTTTTTCTTTGGGGGGCAGAAAATAGAAAAACCGCGAGACCAAGAGACTTTGCTGAGCAATGAAAATGAAGACGGCATGAAAAGCTCACAGTCGAATGGGTAAGATTTGAAAAAGCTTTGAAGTTGAAAGTTTGAAGGGTACCATTTAAGTACTGCGCACACTCAGTTGAACTGCAGCTTTAGCCGGACGCCAGCCGGTTCGGCCTCAACGGTGGCAGTGAAAGCGCGTTGCGCCGGTGTGTGTCTCCGCGAGAGCTAGGGAAACAACGAAGAGATACATCAAGAGTCTTGGCGGACATCGCGTGTCACTATGGAAGAACGTGCCGACTTGGTGTATTTCTCTCGATACAGACAGCGTGGAAGCAAAACACGGAAAAGCGTGAGGCGTAAAGAGAAGTAAAGTGCAGCATGCCAACAGAAGCAGATGACTGAGAGGGCCCGAAGCAAGTGGCTGTGCTTCTTATTCCCTTTGGGCAGGCGGCAGACAACTAGCCAGGCAATGGATCACTACACGCTGCAGCTCAGCCGGCAGTGTGTGTACGCTACTGCGTCACATTGTACGGTCAGCACTGCAGCGTTTCAGACCGCTGGTGGGCTCCGACGAGTCCAACCGGCATCCGTGACGAGGGCATGGGTTTCCTCGTCCAAGAAAACCTGAACCAGAAGTTGCCTGGAGGCGAGCTTACATTGGGTGTATAGTTGAAGTCAATCGGCGCTGGGCTAAACTTACCTATAGTGGCACGACACAAGGCAAAAGTTCGGGGGGTGTTGCCGTATAGCACCCACTCACTCGTTTTCCTCATCTTTTCGTTTGTCTGCTCACTACACTTGCAGCCCTATAACGGTAACTCCCAAAAGAACACAATGAACCAAGGCAAGTGAACTAAACCCTTCGACTGCTGAATGAGCAGTGGGCAGGGAAAAGAGAGAAGATAAATGACGAAGGCTAAACAAGTCGGTACGCGAAATGGAGCACGTTGACTAGGCGTTTCCTCCTTCCTTTCCCCGAACCACCCTCAGCCCCAGTTGAATCGATGGCAAGCTTCGGTGATTTAGCGGAGGGTTTCTAACCTTACAGTGCTGAGTCTGTGCCTTTTTCCTTGCTGCGGGAGCAACCCGTACAAACAGAACCCATCCAGAGCGCACCGCGCTCCCACATATTATACTTCCACATACTATACAGTAACTCCCTCACCCCCTCCCCCTATCGTATTCTCCGTCCTCGTACTATGTCACTCCATTGCTCGCCTATGCTGGCTCGGCCACCGCTAACGGCATCTGCTCTGTTTTCTCGCTACCTATTTCTTTCAAACAGCCACGTTCAATATCCATAGGCGGGGGTGCGCGAGTACTCGCTCACGGAACGAAATCTTTGTCTGAAAAGTACGTAAGCTCCGAGACAAGAGCAGTGAGAAAAGGTGAGAGAAAGGCAAGCGACGAAGAGATTGAGGGAAGGAGGGAAGATAGGTATCTAGAAGTAGTGAAAGGCGTTTTCCGGCGCCATCATCCTCGTCATCTTCGAAAAGATGTCGATGACGAAGGAGAAAGAAAAAAACACAAGACACTGAATGCAAGGACGTCGTCAGTACGCGTCCGTCCAATATGAACTAGTACATAGCCGCGTTTTCTAGCCGAATGCGCGCGGCACCTAGAATCGACTGAGCTGAAATGGGCTGTGTAGTAATCATAGGAGGCAAGCTTCTGTTTCTCTCTATTGATCTCTCTTCATACTTCCATCCGATCTCGCTTTGATCCTGGGACCCGCTTGATGAATACACGTTTGAGAGACACATCAGTTGTGACATTCCTGGCGGGCTTGGTGATCGAACAAGATGTGATCCTCGATGATCTGAAGCCTACGATGATGATCGGCTTGTGAACGCTATCGGTTAGAGAGAGCGTGAATGTGTATGTAGTGTGATGTAGACATGTGGGAAGAAACGTTTTTTGAGTTTTTTGAACGAGGTTTTTTGAGTGTGGGAAGCCTAGTTAGGCAAAGTAAGTGTAAACTCGATTTCGTTGCTCTGATACACTATTGTGAATGGTGCATAAATGCATGTTAGTCGATTTTCATTGAAAAACCTATTAACCTTTGAGTTGCGCTCTCCTCAGAGTCCAGTTATATCACTTTGCTTACTTATCAACACATACTATATAATGTGTGTCGAGCACGGAGCTTGACCCTGCAGGTCTTCTAGTTTTAATCAAACCCTTACTGTATAAAGTATTTAAAGAAAAATGGGTTTCCTAACTACATTCATGTGGATCTTCGTTGAGGTTTAATAAGCGGAATCGTTTAGTTTTTGGACATTGGACGCGCCATATAATTTCTGGAGTTGATATCATTCACTAACACTCGAGCAGTTGTTCCGACTGTTTTAGCAGCATGACGACACATGGTCCCTAGCTGCTGCAAGACAAAGATTCCTCAGGGATTTTCCCGGCTTTCCCTTCCATGTTGGTTCGTCTTTATTGAGGAGCAGAGGATTAACGTTACACTCGACAGAGTAGTTGCTTTCACTCTACGGACAGTCAATGCATGTTAGATGACCAACCCCCGTAGGGCTAAAGATCCAGTATCCATCATTGATGTAGATGTGTAATAGCAAGGCTTAGCTGGTGACCGAGTGGCGAGCGAAGCTAGCTCCCAGTGTAAGCGCCTTCTTAGAAACAGAGGTCGCTCAGGATTGGACATCCCGAGCTGTACTTCGGATGTATAATGTAATAGCAGAACAGATACAGAGACAAAAGGGACGGCTTACAAAGTCATGTGCCCCTAGCACCAATGCTGGCTACTGTTGTTATTAGATCACATAGCATTTCATACTGTTTAATTCAAATCTATAAAAATATTAGATATGTCTCGATGAGACCCTTACTTGGTTAGGTGGAAAATCTGGATACAATTAGAAGATGTCTTCGAACGGTGCAAGGCGTATCTATCCTAGAACCTTCAATTTCTTATATAATGAAAATCCGATCCAAACGTTATTCAGTGTCAAGTCTATAACACTGAATACGTCACACACACCTTAATAATACTGACCTTCTTCCGTGTGTGTCCAATTTACCCGTAAGTAAGTAAATGTAACCAACTACCCAGACGATATTTGGAACAACGTTTAGCAAATGTTTGCTATATTTTTTTTTCTTATATAAGTTACCTTCGTGTGTTATTTTGCGTGGCATCAATTTCTACCAACAGCGAAATGATCGCCTCGCTTATATTTAATACATAGCCTAATAAGTTTAGTGTGTCAGCGATTTTTGCTGTTAAGTATGGGTTAAACTCCTCGATTATTGCGGCTGACCACCATACGAAACCGTGTACAATGGAGGCATGCGTCGGCGTTGACACTTAAGATGCTCTCTCAGACTAACTAATTTTAATGATGTTGTACTCCGGAAAGTGGGGTTAAGCGGGCGAACGAATAACAGGTGGGGAAAATAGATTTGCTCGATCATCAGCATCACCGTCACCATAACCATGAGCAGCGGCGCAGCCTCTATCGAAGGCAGGAACCTTACAATCTTCTTCTACCTGGCCAGCTCAGTATGCTGCTAACCTATAGCATATCCCTTGAAACCAATCGACGCTGAATCTTCGACAAGTTGCTCCGTTTCGCGAGTTCCAGTAGCTATCGACGGTACTGGCAAGCATTACCGAGAACCACTGAAAGTTCCGGGAGCGTTCGAGAGAAGCTTATAGCCGCGATGTTCAGGAGTGCCACTACAAGGTAACAGCCCCAGGGAGGTTGGCGCCCTCGCCTTTGTGTGTGCATCTTCACTGAATGATCTCTTGGTTGGTCGTATCTCTCAAAAGAACTTAATCGAGAAAGAAAAGATGCCCTCATATTCTGTCCCTCGAGGCCCCTTGTCTTAATTTGAGCAAGCCATAGCGCAAAGGTAGATTCATACACACGTAAACCTGAAAGTAAGCTTTAGCTAGTACGTTCAGATAAAATGCGTGTATTTGTCCCGAATCTTCTCGAGCGCCCATCACCGCCAATATCATCGCGGTACCCCTGAGTACTATTCAACAAGAAAACGCCCTGTAAGCGTAAAGATCATCGGTTGGACTAGGACGCGAACGAGGGTATGGTGCTTACGAGCAAAATGAGAGTCCAACCAAAGGGTGGAACAGAGTAGTAGAAACTACTTGGCCTAATTTAGGTAATTATACAACGAAAGATTAATGGCGGTCAAATGTTAGCTATGTGGCCAGTCTGAGGCCGCCGACAGCCGCTTAGACTACGCTTCCTAGTTCCATCCACGTATCTTAGGAGTCCAAGGCGTAGAGCACAAGACGTAGAACACAAGACCTAAAGCTGTATGAAGGTGGTTAGAAAGCTGGGCACGGAAAGAACGGCGACGCCTTCAGTTCTATTACTTCTACTGTTGCTGCTACTGCCACTGCCGGTGGTCGTTCCCTGTTCGCGGTTATTTTCTCGTAGCCTTCTGCTTTGGTTTCCCCATCGACATAAAACCTTATCACAGACCATTATTTCATTCACGGTGGAGAAGCGAAAGTATCGAAGGAATCGTACGATAGATAGAGAAACCCAAAGGCGCCTAAGAAGGAAGCTTATTTACACAATGCTGTTTCCCGTTACAGAACGCGTTAAAAGGTATACGAGACGGATTAGCATCATATATACATATCTATACCTGCCTATGTCCAATTATGGAGGCCCAAGCATACACGACCTGGGTAGCCCTGAGAAGTTAACCTAATTAGCCTAAGATTCCCGTTTTTGTTTCGGTACGTAACATTAGATTTTACACCGTTCCATGATGTATTCATTTTAAAGGATAATATTAAAATTATACAAAGGATGTAATGCCAATTGGAGAGTTTATCCTATTAACGAGATGTTAAGCCTGAGCTTTCATAATATTAACAGACAAACTCTCCTTCTAACTGGCCGTGTCGAAAAGACACGCACAAATGTGCAGGGGATCGGATCAATCCTAATGACGATGCTGTTATATAGGATGTGCTACCGTCCATTATACAGCTATTGTTTATTATTAATAGTTATCAATCTATTGATCGTCGAAGTGATTCGAAGCCTAACTTCAAAACAGATCCCTACAGAAAAAAACAACAAAAAAAGTGCCGCGTAATAGTAGTTTCGTTCCGGCTTGATTTTTTCAACCGAGGGCTTTCTTTCGGGTACATCGATCTGAATATTAAATGTTATCGTTTTCAAATCAGAAGCTCGTAGTTAACGTAACACGTGAGTTGTTATTTCTACATTTTAAGCGTATCCTCTCCGTGCTCTCATTTAGAGGTCAGTCCGCTGTTCTTCCGATGATTTGTGTAGACTTCGCTTTGTATCGCTATATTTCGAGCGAATTGCTTCCGTGTCTTGCATTGTATTCATATTCCTTATTCGGTTGCTACTTGGGTTATATATACTATTTGAAATAATCATTAAAGCCATTCAAGTACTGATCGCTTAGTGAAATGAATCATATTCATGTGACAAGACGCCCATGTTTTTATCCCAGATACTTATACATGAGTAAATTACATTTTACACTCCAATAAGCATCTACTGTAATATATGACAGTCACGAACGAAGATTGAACTGACCTCTAACGTGTCGAACGCTTATCTGTACACAGTGACTGGCTTAGGCCTCCACGAAAAAGATTGACTATTACCTGATTCGGCCTTTTCTTCCGCTTTGTGTGTAACTGGCAGTCCGCCAGCAGCTACGCAAAGCGGATGCGCGATAGGTGCAGTGACGTCCGCTGCTCGAGGCGTCTTTAACCGTCGTCCCATTTTACCCGTCCTTGTTTTTCACCAGCGACAGCGTCGCTATATATTTCCGGTGAAGCATCTAGGCAGAAGACGATGCCAAGTATATAGGTTCAGAACATATATACCCTGTATCAACGACTAGCTTGCAAAAGCCATAGGTTAGTCAGTGGCGCAGTCGCGTACCTTTCTTCTTCAAGGACACAGAGAGAGAAAGAGGAAACGACGGAGCTAGCGATCGTGTCCCGACACCGAGAAAGTGAGTTTTACAAAGTCTGGTTTACGGCAAGATATTTCTACGGGCACACTGGTACTATTACAGGCACTTCTTTCGTGCCCTGACACAGCCGTCTCTTATGGAGAAATTGACCCTCCTTCAACCTTTCCCATGTGATTGCCCTATTCCGGGGCAAACGGCCATTGCTAGGCATTTCGGTCTCTGCATACGCAACTTCACGGCAAAACTCTATAAAGATTCTAAAGGAAACTAGTTTCGAGCTTTTTGCATTTTTCCTTTGCTTTGGCTTATTCGTCTATGAGACGGCCGACTCTGCGCTTCACTGACTCGAGGAGGCGCCTGCGAGGTGGCTGCCGTTGCAATGATTGCAGAAAAGACGTTTTCAAATGTTCGCTCGTCCTGTCGGAAGTCACGACGTAAGGCGGAAACATGGGACTGTTGGAAGGTCCTTGGGGATTAAAGCAGCATGGAGCCGAAAACAGACGGCAGGCGCGCTGTAAGGAAAGAAACCCCGGGAAGCATAAGCTTCTACAGAAATGCATGTAATCGTAGACCTCGCGTAAGCACCGTCGAGTAGACGACGTCGTCATCGTCACAGGCTTGCGAGAAATCTGTTTAAGCGCAAATCACCCATCGTATGTATGGTTGCCGAGACCGCGAACCCGGCAACGAATTCTGTCTTATCTGCAGACGAAGTTTTTAAGAGATGAAACGTGGGAAAATTGTAGAACTGAATGAAGGGGAAGTTACTTCCAAAGGGAATAAGCATTAGGGAGTTACGAACACGTACAAGTAACGGTTGTAAGTGCTGACATACACTGCTTTCTTGAGATTCCGCTGGTGTTCCGAACGTCCTCCAAGCTGCCTTTTGCTGGCGCTGTGCCAAAAGCTAAATGTTTTTTTAGATGAAGCATCGCGTCGAGTCGTGTTTGAGTCAGCTGATACGTTTGCAGCATGCTCTAGAAGCAGAGGTCCTGGTAAAGTTCGGTTCCGAAAAAATCTATGACAGCGCGTAAACTCCTGGTCAGTCGATACAAAACTGTATCAGCAAGTCTATTCATGGCGCAGTGTACTTCGCACAGCTGAAGTTCGTCCTTCGGACCCGTTCGACTATTGTTGCTGCGTTAGGTACCCTTAGCCCTGAAGAAAAGCACAGTGCTCAGACGAACGTTATTGCACTTTAGGGGTAGTAACATTTTCGTCGAAGAAGGGTTCCGAAAATTAAACAGTGTCGACAGTGAATTTTGGCCTATCAGTTTGTTTCGGGTTGTTCCATCTCTCAAGAAGCGGAGAGAAACTCACAAAGCGGAAACATTGATACTGTAGGTTTTGCCACCTCTGTAAGATGCCCCAAAGATTTTGAACTTTCCAGTGCGTTAATAGTTCATAGGATCGAGCCCATAAAAATTGACAACTCGCATACAGTCGCGCTAATAGTTAATTGGCATATTACATTTGACACACCCGTGATCGGTGCCACGTTTCGAAGAAACAACAAATCTGACAAAGGACAAAGATCCTTTTTCTACGACGCGCACCACGTAGTTTTATTCGAACACTGAGTAACTAAGACCTTTGCCATTTTAATTCATATATATACTAGTGAAGTGAATAATCTGCAGACCAATAACTAGCTAGATTGACTTACAATTACTGTAGTTTGCGGACATCCGAATAGATTACCATCGACCATTAACTAATGATGATGATGATTCGAACTTCTCTAGACGACCTGTTCTGAAAACATTTGCTGGTAATATTGTTTACTCCCGCACTCAACTACGCTTACAGATATATTTCTAGTTTTTGTCTGCGGTTTGCTAACGACCCTATTATGTCTCTGTTACTTTTGATCAGAGGCAAGATATTGAAAGTGCACCATTATTTTTTTTTTGCTACTTTTCGGCTGCTACTAATTGCCAGTGAAGTTTTTTTTATGTTGCCTGGTAACACAGGTCCTGGCCTACGCGGCCGCTGCCGGGACCGTTCTAGCCTCCCAAGGTCAACCGACCACAAGCTGTTGTATTCTCGTGACGCGCGAAGGTGCAATGCAAAGGGATCCGAGCTACTCGAACGAATTGTGAACATTTGAAATGGATAAATGGATGAATTTGCTCTGAACGAAACTGGTACTGGGTAGTTGAATGGCAGAAATACTGGTAGCATCGAGTGACTAAGTAAACAGGGTTAATGTACTCAGGTGCGGGGGTGACCAAAAAGATTTGTGCAGCTGCACATGCACTAGGAACATAGGAACAGACCAAACGCACAAATACAGCTAGCTGTGCAAACGATACAGGTTGTGTTAGTAAATATGGTTTCAAGTCTACTTAATCATTTTTTCATGTCTAAAGAACCATGACAATCATACTTTTGCGAAAGGAAGGAAAAGTTCCCTAACTTTTCCTTCCTTTCTTCCCTCTTTTTTTGTTTATATATGTATATAATTTGTTTACGAAATCGATATAATAGTACATGTTGATGTCAACATTTTTTGTGGACTTTAGGTGTAGATGTCTACTACAGATCTGAGGTCTAATTATTAAAGTCTTTTAGGAATACCTATACCAACTTTGCATTTTTATGACGCGCTTACTATGGCTACGTTTAAGAACAAAGTTAAAAATTCTCTGAATCGTTCTGGTGAATCGGTTTTTCTACCGATTTCTACAAGCGAGCTACTCTGTCTACTCCCTTTTTCATAGCTATTAGATCTAGCCATGCACCCTGTGCTTGAGGCAAGTAATTGGTAAACATGAAAAAAGTCACTTTGGCTCGATGGATTTCTTTCTTGTAAGATATTTTTCAATTAATTGCAAAAACTCGCCTAATTCTGTTCA
Source organism: Varroa destructor (assembly GCF_002443255.2). Classification (NCBI taxonomy): domain Eukaryota; kingdom Metazoa; phylum Arthropoda; class Arachnida; order Mesostigmata; family Varroidae; genus Varroa; species Varroa destructor. The sequence goes on along the minus strand of NW_019211454.1, from coordinate 7,813,672 downwards.
GTATAGAATGAAAGCTAATAATAGGAACTGAGTATTTGTCGGTTTTTACTCTATTAGGAACGACCTAGACTATATTGCAAATTTTGCTGCTGCTGCTGCTGTTTAATAGCGGACCACATATTCGCTCTTATCGGCAAAGACTCACGTAGCCCTGGAGTATTTGTAGTCCAGGGGCGTTCATCTATGCGTTAGCGTGACGGAACCTTGTAAGTCAATATTCACACGTAATCCTGCTAGGGCTTCTATCGTGTTGCGCAATTCCTGTGCCTTCGGCCTAAAGTTCGAGGCAGGGACACGACATAGAGGGGATGAAGCTCACATGTACGGTTCGTGGTGGAACGCACAAGCATACATTGAAGCCTGGCAAAGTACCGCCAGATACGTGTGCAATTAACACATGCTTGTGCGTCTACACGAAGTTGGAAAATGTAATCGAGCTTAAGAGAATGCGTTTTAAAACAAATAAAAACGATATTGGAATCCGAATAACTTAGTTTAACAAAGGGGCAACTACACGGGTTGGACCCTACCTGCCCGCACGTAACGGGAAAAATGCCATGGGTTCCATGCGACGGTTAGCATATTCAGATACTGACGTTACTGTTGAGGTATAAAGTTAGCCTCTCACTCATTCTTCCTCGCTCGTCTTTCCTCTCTTTTATTCGCAAACCCTTGCCATCTGTTCGGCGATTGGTGCAGCTATTCGAAAAATTAGGTACCGTTTTGCATTGCCTATTTGAAATGCAGAAGTAGAGCAGACGGCCTTTGCACGTAATTAGGGAGAGTGACGTCATTAATGATTCGGCAATCATTTCCGGCGACTTGGCCTGACCTTTCAGTTTGAAAGCATACTTTAAGGAAAATTATTCATAGCATTTCAGCATCTATCATCGATAATTCACTAGAGGAGAGGCAAGAAGTAGGAATAAAAACAGGACCAAAAACGATTTATATTACCGTCGTTTACATCGCTATCTCCGAGAGACATAGGTGCCTGTTTCTGCGCCTGAAAACATTATTGGGGATATTAGTGTGCATCTTTTTGTTTTACATTAGGACGACCCTCCTCGTTACAAGACTAATAATTACAAGGTTCGCTTTTATTTGTGACAATAAACATTGAACTATAAGTGTCTCAGTGATAGCTTTGTGGACGTTAATTTTAACTGAGACTAACACATTTGGCTTTCAAGCAAATCCGAACTTCGAAAAATCACTTAGAAAGTAAAATCATGGTCCTTTCCCTTCAAGACTGTCAAGATCTATACCAGCGTTATGCCAAAGTCCAAAAACTCATTTTAGTCTTGCTTGTTTCACTTTATTATATAAAAAAAAGGTAGTTCTAATAACGATGACAATAGTTCAGACAAGGATGAGAAGCGAGTTAAGAAAAATACGGAAGAAAAGAAAGAAACCGCGCGCGCAAAGGCAAATGCCAGTAAAAGGGGTATAACTCTCGAGACAAAACAACAGTAACGTAAGGTCAGAGCGAAGTCTAAGGTCGAGTGAAAAATGACCAGAAAAGGAGATTACGTCCTGCCTTTTTTGTCCTGTGTGGTCTTGGCTAGAGGTAAAGCCGTCCTGATCTTGGCATATAAGTGGGTTTTATTTGGGAAAATGTGAATGCCTTGCAAAATACAGCGGCAGAATAGAGAAATAGGCGATATCCGCTTGATGCATGAGTCAGGAAAACGTCGATTATACTAAAAACCTGTTTTCTCGTTTCATATGGAAATCAAACTGTTAAAATTGCGTGGAAAGCAAATGTACTGATTTCTTAAAAACTGTCCCAGACATCTTCGGTTGTTGGAAGCAACGGCTGTTATCCTCGGGGCATCTGCAAGAGAAACCAGACGGCAGGTAGAGATCTGCTTTGGTTCTTCTTTCATCTCACGGCGAACTGCTTATTTTAGTGTGGTCTTGTCTACAAACGTTATCCTTGCTTAACAAACTTGCTCGAATTAAATTGAGTCTAAATTTTTTTTGTCTGTATCTATTTCCAGCTACCTGCAGGCTACCTGTTAGATCGAGCTGATGTATCGACATGAGGTAGCAAAAAAGTCCACTTTTAAATAATATCCTAGCTATCGGGAATCAGCGAGTAATGTAATATGAGGGCGTAGAAACGAGTTCGTGGACTGGGTCGCTTTTTTCCCAGATTACCGCTTTTACTAGTGCTGTTGTTATTAATATTATTGCTTAACACATATTCGTTGACCGCCGCCCCATCCGGCTTCTTTTCTCTGGCACGATGCATCAGTGTGACACGGTCTGTGTTTACGCTGAACCAGACACTATGCTTAAAACTGACAGCATGGGCCAAGGTCTGATACCGTACCAATTATGCAGGAACCGTGGCGTTATGCTTTCTTCGAATACGATACATGGGCAAATTAGCCCAGTTTAGAGCTGGCTGCCGAAGTTAGGCCATAGGTAGGATCCGTTTTAGCCAGTTTTGAGTATTCTCTACCATGTAACATGTAATAAGCGAGGATACGTAACTAGGAGCATATCAGTGGCTCATTAACACCCAGTAGGATGGTTCTTGTATATCGCTCAAGCTTCAGAAACTTATTCACCGGATCGCTTGTGAGCACTTGCTCACTGTCAACTATGGCCCCTTTCTGGTAGATTATAATGAGTAAGTAGAGTACGCTATTTTATATGAAACTGATAAGCTAAGTATTATAACTGCCTATGGATATTCGAGGTAATCTTAACTGAAGTAGTAAAGGTAGCCTGAAAGTACACAGACCTTTGCGTGTCTTCGTTTCATTAAGGCCCGCAAAGGTTCATCAGGGAAGTTCTGTGATACCGTCTGGTTCCTTAAAACGGCCGTAGTAAACGGACCACTGAACACAAGCCTATTTTCATCATAGAATAAATTTTGTATTTTAAGGGTGTTTTGTTTAAATCATGAAGGTATTATTACTAACTAAACAGTAAGGGTAGTAGTCACGCGTTTTTAGCTTATCGGGGTCAGCTCCAGTTTGGCAAAGTCGAGCGGATCTTGGTGTGTCTATTATAAACTTGAGAATAGTTTTTCGGATAATGGGTCACACCCGGAAGCTAATTTTCGTGTTAGTTTTCTGTTTTGTTCTACTTCGTGTTTCTATATATTTAGGCGAGATCGTTTTCACCGCATACCATATATGCCTACCAAATATTCATTGTTGGCCTTCACTATTTATTGGCCTGAGCCGGTTGAGGAGCCGAACATGCGCAAGCCTAAGTCGCATATAGTCAGTTGTTGCGCGCGGTTTTCTTCCATTGCTCTTATGGAAACGTTAGAGAAGACGGTGGTTCAGTATCTAGGAAGCTGGGGCTTCGTGCTAACCAGAGGCTAGCTTCTGCGCGAGTGACAAACAATTGACTGCCGTCCAGTGGCGAGTGGCTTTCGGTCCACCGGCTTACGACGCCGTTAAATTTGATCGCCACAACGACTCAAATATGGCAGACTCTTTTCCTAGCTACGAAACTGTCCGCGATATTCATAATGCATCGTATGTATGACAAGCTGCTGCGGGTATTTCGACTTTGTTAGTCTTGTTAAGGCCGTCGATACGTTATCGCTTGCGACAGGGATTAAAGGCACCGCGTTTCTATAGACATATATGAACGCTGAGAGGTGGGTTGCATGAGGGGTAAACAGTACAAAGTAGAATCTTTGCTGGCACCATTTTCTCTATGGAGCATTCTATCAGATCGGTGTGGCATTGAAAACAATAGCAAAATATACCTCCGTCATGTGTGCCGTCATGGCGTATTCGTCTCTATTAGACCTAAGACATAGACGTTTTTTGGCTTCGAACGTGGGCCAATTCTCATGTCTCAATAGCCCAACACGGTATTATTCCTTCCATCATGGAGACACATTTTGTGCTCGAAAGATCCAGCTTTTTAACACAATGACCAATGAAAGTATCGGACATAAAACCTGTAACATATATTGACTTCAAAGCGGCATGAACGGCGTATGGAGGTTTCGTAGTTTGGGTTTAGAACGTAGTTATGGCGATTGGGGAACTGTTTGAGATATGGCCTACAAAAGACGCGTTGACAGCCATTTCGAGCTTTACACATTATTCAAGCTGATAAATAAAACTTCTCTTTTGAATCAAGACTGACGTTTATTCCGTGTTACCAGCCCATGAGTTTATATTGTAAGCATTGTTCTCTGCACGATCCGGGCGACCAACCACGTTACTCCAAATATACAAGCTATACAAAACTATAGCCTTGTATATATATATATATATTAGTGTGCGTAAAACTCTGTGTGCCCCCTAGACTCATCTTTCTTTTACGTTTGGCTCTAGCTCGTCTGCTCCTATTGTCCTTTATGCGCTTGAGGGTCATTATAAACGCTCGGGCATGCCTACTTGCCGTAAGCGAAAGAAAGATGACTCTGTGTTCCGCAGGCTATCTTCCTCCCGATCTGGAAGCTGCATCAGATCAGGAACACAGTACGGGCAGGTGATAGCGTTCTAGCTTTGCAACTTCGTTACCCTCTTTGCCATCGGCCGAGCCCTGCATTCGCGTGGCATGCAAGGGTGCTGTCCCACTTCCGTCGTAAACGCTGACGATGTTTGTGCCTGTTAGAACTTTCGTTCGTGTCGCGCCGTTATTGCCTGTTGTTGTTATCTTTCGTGGTCATTGGTAGTGTTCAGGGTTACCGATGAGGTTTCCTTAAAAGTGACTTTCCCAGAAGGGCACCCAGCGGGGCGCTCGGGTGAGCCCTCCAGGTCGATTTTACAAAAGGAGAGGGCACGGCAAGCCAGTGACGAACTGCCTACCTCGTGGTAAATGCAACTTTTAGTTTGCAGGCTTTGCAGGTAGTGCAGGTTATGATGGCAATAGCGAACGCCAACGCAGCCGACGCCGTTAGACTGCACCGAACTCACCCTGGGGTGTAGTAGTGAAAGTAGTCACGCATGCTGCAGAGTCAGGGGTATTTCGATGCATAGCGGCAGAAGTGAGGCACTTGACGGCCTGGTCTGGTCCGTACTTCCTCGTATGGCCTCATGTATGTAGATCAACCACAGAAAACGTGTAGGCATACCGAACTGATACAAAATGGCAAATAACCAATGGTGGACAATGGCAGTATGGATACGGACATACACAAACGTGTATACTCCAACAAATGGCTAGACGTCAGTTTTCTATAACGCGTAACAAAGTGATAATAGCTATATAGTTTAGTGTTATATAGTAAATATACCCCCCGCGTGGAGAAAAAAGAGGAGGGAACGAACGCTCAAGGGGTAGTCATTGACCTAACGGTATTAATCGTCGATCTCTCAGGAGTTTCATTGATGGCTTATTTTCAACAAAGCTGAAACCTATAGAAGCATATCAACGAAGCCGAACATGGAAATAATTTAGGATCAGGTTGTTCATGGATTTAATCAATTGTTACCAACGTTAATGTTGCTATGCCTAATTATATATATATAGATTAACTTTTTTTGGTTACGATAATGTCACATGTCCTTGCGTTTCACAGATTTAGATTGTGATCTATAATGGACAGCTACTTCGTCAGCGCAATCTTGTTATTTTGGCAAGCTGCTGCCACATTGACAAAGTCGTTAGTATCGTCGTGTAGGTTTGTAGCCGAAATCGTGTTCTGGGAATTCATCTGGACTTCAGTCATGTTTCTTTCAAAAGCCACATCTACTACGGTCATTAGGTTTCGCTTTAAAGTTCGACCTCACGTGATCACTTCTCAGCGAATGTTTTCGAAAGATCTGTAATGTTGCCTATATAACATTATCTGCTACCTACAACTGAGTCTCTATCCTAGTTTGCTCGTAAAAAAACACCTAGGTAGGGTGATGTTATAAGCATTTCTAAGCGCATGGGTGCAATCGATTTCCGCTATTTGTAGTTGTACGCTTGGCTGACCTTACGAAGAACCCGACCTTAAACACCGCGACTCGTGTTTGTCAATTAACGTTACGAGTTTGTTGACAAACCAGTGAAAAGGTTCGAAAGACAAAAAAAAAACCCGAAATAAAAGGCTGACAGCTAGCAGTACAGATGCCGTAATAATAACCCAATTGTCAGCCCCCAGTTTTTAAACACTAAAACCAACGCCCCAATAAAGCAAGCCCGCAACCAACCAGCTGAATATTAGCACTACACTGCCAATCTGGATTGGCTTATACGACCTCTTTGGTTCGTCGATTCCCTCATGAATTTCCATGGATCATCCCATACCCTAGTCGTCCCCACAACCACCGCCGCTGCGGGCATGTAGAGTGGAAAGCTTCGCAGCGGGATGCGCAAGCAAATTCGCAGCTATTAGCAACTGCCCCCTGTGGCTTGCTACTAAATCTCCATCACTATTGAAGCTACTTGGACTACTGTAAAGCTGACCCATCGCTTGCTAGGCTCGGGGCAGCTGAGTCGACTCTCAGCCGCTTGTGTACTCCGGAGCACCTTGGTGACTGTGGACTCACATGTAGGAAGTAGGGTGGTAGGCAAACAGAGTAGCTGTCAGAGCCAGTTGAGGAGTACGGTCACTTGCTGACTAACGTACTGACTGATTCAACAGAATCGAGACACAGACAAAAAGGCATGAACAAGGAGGTATCTCTTCCTAGCCATCCGGACTCCAACGGCTTGGCGGGAGGGAAGCATTAGGCAGTGACGGCTGAAAGCGGTCATGACGTAAACGAAGCGTACCAAATACATCCTTTTCGTCGCAGTCACGAAGCAACCCAGCCACGTGTTCGTGCATGCGTAAAGATCTATATACCTATATTTTATGTGTATGAGTAAGTATGGCCCTGATAGCTGGAATGCAATATTTGTATATGTATGTATTATGCAGACGTTACACCTTCGGTAAGGGGTCTTTGCTTGGCAACGGGTGTATCTGAACAAGCTAATCGCATAAACTGCTTGCAGTAGCGGCATCACCTGTAAAAGCTGCTGTACGCTATGACCTTGCATGCCTAAGCAATATCAGACCCAGGGTGTAACAACAATCTTTCGTATAGGTAAAAGAGAACATATACACACATAGTTTTCTCAAAGGGACAGCCTCGATGCAATAAATAATAGAATACAATGTATAGTATTAACCTCAGTTTAACTAAGGAAAGCGGCATAGCCTCGTAATTCACTAGGGAACTATTAGTGCAATGGGGATCCGCGGCTAAAATGCTAGGATTGAATCGATAACGTTTCTTATACTCGTACAGAACCGGAAGTCTTCGATATCGAAAGTCTTAGAATGCAGACGCTTAGTTATCTAGCCGGTTACGTCTACTTCTTCGTTGCTGCTGCGACTAGCCGTACGACGCGGCCTTTGCTGCCGGGAATGCATAATCGATAATGTAATGGTAGTGATTTTTCTGAGACGCGGTAAAAAGGAAAAGAAGACCAACGCGTCCTTTGAGACCCACACCTACTGCTGTTTCAAGGAAAACAAAGGTATATGACGTAGCTGTGATACGCTATTGCCGAAGAGCCTGCCGTCGTCTCCGACGATATGAAGAGCGATACTGCTTCATTGTCTTCTTCCAGCGCTCCATAGGACAGCACACATTGGTCGAAGTCTCGCCAGCCGACGGCTTAGACTTTGCACTTGAGCTCGCATCGAGGGCTTTCCGCTGTTCTTGTCCAGCCCACCGTATCGAGATATGAGAAGCTACCGATAAGGAAACAAAGGAAAGAAGCTCTCAGCGGGAAGCGATGGTTAGGGCACCTTTGGCCTGCGCTGTCCTGCCGGTTTGGCTCTATGAAGGGGTGAAACACTGTTTTCTAACAAAGATATCCCATTCGGTACGAGTTTCTCTCTTACTTGACAGGGAGGGCCAGGCAAGTTATGGCTGGTGGAAAGCTCCGGCGGCAGGACCTAGTTGAAAATTGGGGAGAACTATGGAAAGCAGTTGCACTAATAGCCATAGTAGTAGCGTAAGGGGCGGGCAAAAAATAAAATTCTTTCGATATCGGCTATACAATAAACCGCCGTTCTGATGACACCTTGATGATGACAACTAAAATTTCAATAATAATAAGCATCATAGTAGTGATGGTAATAATAGTAATAATAACATTGCTGCCAAAGCCCTGTTTCTCGTTTGCTGTTAAAGCCCTGTTTCTCGTTTCAGCCAAGATGGCATCTCTAAGAATGGCCTTTGGTAGCCTACCGGTCGCTGGCCGCCATTTGCCCTACACATTTGCACTAACACTTACTTGGCGGTGTCCGGCCTTAAAGCACGGCTTCCTTCTGTCCACTAAACTTAGTCTAGGCGCGAGGTTTTAGGGTTGCTCAAGGGTGAACCAATGCCGCATACCGAGAGCGGACGGTGGTCGTTGCGCCAAGAATCGGCCAAGGGTGCTTGGGGGCATATAGCGCCTATCGAGGTTCTTTCTTCTTTAGCGGGCTCGTAAAAGAAACTCCATGGCCATTGTGGCATAGCGAGAGGATTAGATACTGCGACGGATTTCTGGTTAACGCCGTTGCATCCGAAGCCGTCCTCGTTCCACAAACAGCTCCGTAGCAAGAAGCAAACCCCAAAAACAAACTCGCTGCTTAAGCGCTGTAGTAGATTTAGCACTGCAGCAAACCCCCCGAAGAGGATCTCATGCCCGTCTGCTACTGTGACAACAATCCTTCGTGGCGATGACTTTGGCCGGGGGTAGCTATGGCGACAGGCTAAGTCGAGCGAAAAAACGGCGGAGTCCGGGGTGGCAGTCGGTCATGCGCCTTGAATAATACAGCGGTGGTCGGAGGAAAAAGTATTAAATTACAGAAAATAACTATACTTAGAGCTATGGAGGAAAAACTCGTCTATTGAGTAACATTGTGTGTGAATTTGAGGTTGATTGAACGGAAAAACGTAGGCTGATAAAAAATGTGATACAAATAGTATATGGGAAAGACTGGCAAAACTATTTATTTTTTCGGCGTATCGATGTGTTATGATTCAACGCCTGATGAAGAAGCTTACATGTGACAGATTCAATAGAAATGGGGTCACACGAGTTGAACAGTTGACAATCCAATGTATTTAGTACTGGGTTTTTATACTGTATTTTTTTATTGGAGGATACGTACAATCAAATCGTCTAAAACTTAAATCATAGATACGCATTAGTTATTATTTGAAAAATAATAAAAATAAAAAGAATTAGCCGGATTGAGTATCAACAAGCTCGTAAACATAAACATGCATATTCATCGTTCATGCCGTTTTTTAATATATCTAGTTCTTCTAACTTTGATTGTTAAAGCATTATAATAACTTCCAAATTATATGCAGCCCATTTATTAATGCGCTCAAATTTAAATTTTTTACAAAAATAATCGAACGAAATCAAACATGTATTTATCACCAGCCCCTTGCATCGATTCGGGATTTGAGGAGAGCCCCAGTTATTTTTCTGCAAATTCGTTATACCACAGGGGGCATACATATGAGGCCGTCGCGTAGCGTCGTCAAAGCCTTCAAGTTGAATTTTTTCAAATAAACATTAGTTTTCGTTTCTTCATCGTCGCCATCATCTGAAAGCAGCATCATCGATATACGAAATATGGATTCTACGCCTTATTCATTTTCTTGTTCGACTAGATCTTTACTTCTTGCTTGCGGTTATGCATCGGTTAGGGAGGTCCTCTAATCGAACAATCTGTGAATCAAGCTAGTTCGGGGTGTGCGGGCTCTATAAATCGCTTTAGGTGTTTCCCACTCCGTCTTTTTCATCCCGTCTTTGACTAGTTTTTTATGTTCTGAGCCCAGGAACACTGCCAGCTTCTAAACAGACGGTTGCCTTCATTTGTTGCCGTAGCGGTCCGTATCGCTCCACCCAGTTCAATCTAACTCAACTCAGCTTGGGGATCCATCTCTGAGGCCCCCCCTCAACTATCGCAAATTTTCAGTTCTACCATCTAGCCTTCTCGTGAGGCATACAATTGGGAATGTTCCGCTGACAATGGCAAACGCCCTCCCACCATAGCTGCTTTGATCGTTTACGCGGTCGTAGTCGAGCAGGACCGAACAATTGAATGGCGGCGGTCTACCTCTGATGGGGTACTGGGATTTTTTTACTGTCGTACGGCTGAAACAGTGGAGCATTACAGAAGGCAGAGATAAACACAAAAAGCAATGCTGAACGAAGAAACAAAAACGACCGACAGCAGCATCAAGTTTATCAAATATTTCACCAACGGAATGTAACAGTCACACAGGGACTCTCTGGCATTTTGCTCCTTCGTGTTCTTAACTCTAACTGCGCCTTCTTTTTGTTGGCCCCGCCCAGTTTCTCGTGGCTCTTGAGTAGCAAATGAAGTTTCCAGCACAGCAAAACGGTGGCTGTTCTTGTATCTACTGGTCAGATAGGGAATTACGGTAAAAAATAATGTCAGCTTCTCGTTACGGTCAAGAATGCTTGCCCGCCAAGGGAACATCACAGATTTTGATGAGAGGAACCCACTGGCAAGGAGGAGAATTCATAGAGGTTTTTGTTGTAAGAGGCATCATTGGAGTGCCGCATTTGCTCAATGTTGAGCTTCTACGCGCCATCTATATCGAAAACGTGCGTTTCAATTATGATGTAGACGTTGGTTACGGATCTATACAGCGGAAAGTATTGGTGAAACCGGCACGCAAAAGCTGGGTTGTTTACAAAAACACTAGCTATGTATACAGCAAAAACATGAGTTGAATTTGTCCAAAATTCGATTACATAGCACTCAGTTATTCGAAAATGACCACAAACCTACGGTCTCCAGCATGTAGAACGACCAAATTTTCGTCTCAAGCCATGTTTATTGGAATAATAGTAGCTTCACCTTTGCGCTTTTCGCGTGTATTTCATTGATGACTCGTTTGGATTGCTATCATCACAGGTCACTTGTTTGTTGTATCTGAATCCTAACAAAAGCATCGACAACAATTCAGCGACCTATTTTAAACTTCGCTCTGAGGTGTGATAGATTGCGCCAGAGTGATCTCCAATCGTTCAAATCAGGGTGTGTGTTTTCAATATAAGGCAGACAGTAAAATATCAATAATAGACGAAGTAGATACGGGGTAAATCAGAGACGCTTTCTAAATCGAGTAACATACGAAGGGGACTTGCGCGAAGATGCTAGAGCCTATTCGAACGATCTACTGGATGACATTTCGAAACTGATGGAATCTTGTGTACTTCAGACAAGAGGGTAGCTAAAGATGCCTTTCCTGCACAAAAGCGATAGAATGTGGCGAAGCCTATATAGCTGAATTGTTGCCTACTATCGCCTGAAGCATTGAGAGCCCTTTGAGAGAAAGGTCGATCAGCAGGTGAAAGGCAGACACCAGAAAAGATAGCAGCTTCGAATGATGAGGTGCAGAGAGATGCTGATTCACAAGAGGGTAACTTGGAGGTTTTGCTCCGTGTTCTAAATATGTGCTGAGACCATAATAGCTCATGCATAGCGGCATCGACATAGTGAAGCTATGCAGCTGAAAGCGGTTCATATGAATTAAAGCTGTACCAAATGGATTTTTTCCTAAGTTTAATTGAATTGGGTCTAGGCTCGTTTTCTTTTTCTTATTACTATTAGTATTAAATATTTTTTTGCTTGATTAAAATCTGGGAAGGAAGTTTAAGTTTCAATCAGCTACCCAACTGAAAACAATTATGCATAATCTGGACCGATTTATAATACTGAAAATACTATACCACGGAACACAAACATTGCATTTAACCTAACCTAGCCTCCTCATATACGTTCCAGTTTACCGTCACATCAGGTTACAGATTACGAGCTGTCTATTTCAGCGGGATGAGAGCCACAAGTAGCGAGGGTGTTTCGAGGGAAAGCTTGTGGCCGGGAATTGTGACCGCACATGGTTTAATTCCACATTCGCTCGTGCCATTCGTAATAACCACCACCATGACTTCCCTCGACTGCAGTGGACCCATGTGATTCCCTCGCGTGTCGTTGGTCAAAAGCACGCGGGCATTCAGTGAAAGAGCGGTGAGGATATTTGCCCTTTGGAACCAGCAGAGATGTACATGGTTAGATGGGACACACGGTGCTGCTTGCTTCCATTTACGCGTGTATGTGACGTCTAGAGCGAAAATCTTCCATCCATTGGTTTGTTCAGTGAGCGACGGTGCTAAGTAATCCTACCTATCGCGGACATGTACTCACTTTCAGTTTTAGTATGAATAACAGACGGTTCCAGAATTCGAACATGGTTGGAGTTCATGCAGCCCTTTAGCAAAGCGGTAGCCGCTGTTTTGACGTGGTAGTAGCTTGCGTAAGTTGCGTCAATATGTTGTTCGCATCAGATTGAGTGTCCACAACAATTCGAGACAGATTGTTTCAGAGGCCAACGTATGTTTTTTTATATTCAGCTATATGTGTATATATTACAGGGTTTTGACAAGAAGTCAGTGCTAACTTGTTCTGTCTTAAATATCCTTACGGGTAAACTAATCTGTCCGGTAACGGCCAGGCAAGACGGCTCACCTTGATACATTTTCTCGTTAATTTAGGGCTACGTTTGCAAGCCACTTAATTAACTCCAGCGAGGAAGCTTTTCTATGAGCCCATGACGCGCGTGTATAATCCGAGAAGAACGTAGAAGTCGCAGCCGTCGGTGTAGGTTCGAAATCGTATAGTCTAACTGCGGCAGCAAGGCAAGATATGTGTGGAGTACCCCATGTACAGAGGCTAGGGAACTTTTTGGGTTTTTTCGTTTGTCTCATCTTTATCTCTGTATTCGGGGTTCTTCTAGTGAGCATAAGTATGACGAAAGATGAGTAACAGCAGAGGCTGGTGGCCTCTCGGGGCGCAAAATACCCGTTCTGCTCCACCGGGAAAGCGGACAAAAAGCAAGCACAAATTCTAGCGAAAGACATCCCCCTTATACACAATAAACTAAGCTTTATTTATTCCTCTTTCATTGAGATTCCGATTCCGAGAGAAGATTTGAGTCTGTCTGTCGTAACCAAGTGTAGGAGGCGACAAAACCCGTGTACCCGCGAATTTCCGAAAACACCACACAAATCCCAGCAAATTCGAAAATTGCCCTATGTGCACTCAAAGGCGTCTTTAGCCACTGCAGAAATGTGGGCATGGGGACGAAGGTGCCATGCAAGCATCTCGCAGACGATTAAGAACCCCAGAGAATATGCAAGGCGAAGTGATCGTTGAGTGCTGGCGTCACATAAGTTAGGAAACAACCGCCTTGATCTCGTCGATGGTAAAGTCCGTAATGCGCAACTGCGGTGACTCCCGTTTTTTGGACAATATTATTATGGCGAGAAGTGGAGGCTAGCGAAAAGAGAAGCGAAAGTATAGATGCAGGTTGAATGGGGCGGGCACGTGCCTTTAGACAGCATGGCTTATGACAAATGAAGACCGCAAATATCTGAATAGGACCGGCTAACGGCCTGCTAATGTAATAGGGCAGCGCTAGAAATGAAAATGAAAACAGAAAAAGAAGAAAGGATTTAATCACGGCGAACAGGATGTATCCAGTTGGTGGTACTACGGGCACATTTGTCAGGGGCACGAACTGCTGGTGCTATGGCCGGGGCGATATTTTTTAAACAGATTTACATAGGAACATTTTATGGTCGATTTTTTGTGACAGAACATTTCATTAGGTAAATCGTAAAAAAAATTAACGAGCTCGTTTTACATATGGATTTACATACACATTACACCATACACATTTTAGTAGAAACAAATCTAACGCAACAATGTGCATGTCCTTCAAATCATGTGTACTTTGTTGCCTTTCATACCGCCCTTTAACAGCTAACTAATAGATGTTCCTATTTGTAGGCAACCTATGGCCACATGAAAATCCAGACAGCGATCGCATTGTGGAGCAGTTGATGTTTATGCCTCTCAATTCTTCTGGTCCGCTGAAGAAAATATTTCTACAGCGTAGCTCTTGGGGTGGGCTTCCGTTGGGGCAAAGCCTTTTCCTAAGGGACAACTGTCCAGTTAATAGATGCGCCGTTACGGACAACGCCGAGGAGGCCCATGCGCTCCTCTTTAAGGACCGGTAAGCACAATCTCACATAATGTTATTATAGAAGCTTATTAACTGTGAGTTTACCGCTGCGTTAAGCTTTTTCAGTACCGTAGAAATCTCATCTCATCAGTCCACGTTTCGTTCAAAAAGGTCAACTTCATTGGTCGATACCTTTATTTGCATTGATAAAACTGCCAACCAAAATACACAGGCAAAGGTACGTTTCTGTTCCGGCTAGTTTCATATTATTCAATAGACACTATACTGTGTCCATACAAACAGCTCCTCAATAGGTTGTTCAAAGCGTCGCTTACAACCGCTATGGTTTTTGCGAGGTGGGGTCTTAATGCGCTTATCGTAAAGCAGTAATCATATCACCGATTATTTATAATTTTCGTGTTTTACATTTCCCTATAGAAAACGTGTACTTGTGTATGCTAAGCTGTCTACGTGCACGACATAGCAATATAATTAATGTGTCTGAACTTTTCGTTTGACAATGGCGGAATGAGCACTTTTTGATCATCCGCCCAACCGCCTAGCATCGCCGTTAATACTCACACAGTCGCTCGTAAGAGGTAAAGTCGCTCGTAAGAGGTAACCAAGTTTGTAGTGGCCGACGAAATTTTTTTCGGTCGACAAAAATTAATTTACAACCCATTTCAGGTATGAGCGCGAAAGGTACCGACGTTGCTATATATCTTTTATATGACAGTCGCTGCAAGGCCTTTCGACGTGTTAATCTATCAGACCTGATCTATAAGTACCTGTTCCGTTATTTATTCGTTACTTTGACGCCCGGTTTTACTGCCGTTAAGGGTCGGTTCAGATAACTGACTTTTTTCAGCAAGAAACAAACTGTGTCTAGGCCACTTCTATGTTCGTTCGGTTAATAGGCGAATGACGTAATCTCTGTACCGGAGATTGTAAGACCCGGTCTAATCGCGCCGCACGAAATCTGAATACTTCAACGTACTAAAAAAAGGACATAATGCTGAAAACGCGAACCCCTACTTCTATGGATACCTGCGTCGTAGATGAGGTCAGCGAGCGAGCCTACGCCCGCAACCCGTTGATAATAGCATAACCGTGGCTATAGAGAATAGTTGTCGCTCTGTCGGCTGTACAGACCCAATGAGTGCGGAAATAGTCAATCGTCAGCGTCGACAGGAGCTTTGTTAGAAGCATTATTATAAATATTTCGAATTCTACGTACAACGTACTTTTGTTGAGCAGACGGCTGGCACCCCCCATTTAAACCGTGTGTATACGTCTGGTTTTCTATAGCTGAACTAGCATAGAAAATCCAAGACTATCATGGCTGCAAGGTTAGGTTGCAAGAATTTGCCGTATATTCACCTCACGTTGGTCTCGTGGTAGACGCTTGGAGCTGGGCGGGCCCGCTACAAACGCCAACTTTACCTCTTCCCTCCCTTTTCGCTTTCGATGATCAATGCATTAGGACATAGCATGCGACTGGATCCTCCGTGGCCTTGGTTAGGGTTCGTTTGGTTTGCTCAGTTCGTTATGAGAATGCCACTGCTGTTACCACTGATATTGCTTTACCTCATACTGCAGATGCTGCTGGTTCTGCAGGTAATGTACAGGCTGCAAAGGGCTAGGAATATATGGGTAGCTGTGACCTTTCCTAAAGGAGTGCGTTAGGTTAGGCCGGTTTGCGTACCGGTATTTGGTAAACCGGACCGAGTAAACGCCTTGAATACGACCCCCCCCCCCCTTCCGAATGAAGTAAGGTCCGCATCAAACCATAGCACTAAGTTTTATCTAAGACGAAGTAGAACGCGAAATCTATTTCATTGACAAGCGACTGCTGGATTAAAAGTCATGATGACTAACGCGAGGTTAACGTCAGTAACTTGGGCGATCGCGTTTTCTTAGCCGAATCGCAGCAATGGCTGGTTTTACACGAGCAGGAGCAACGTGGGCTGCGGTCGGGGCGAGAGAAACGCGAACCCGAAAGGAACAACCACCAGCTTTACGGAGAAACAAGGCTGGCTAAACGAGGCAAACGGCAGGAGACAACCGGCCATTCGGTTAATGAATACTTACTGTTTCGCGTTGCCCTGCTGGGCGTGTGTTTGCAAAGGATATTTGAAGCGGGGTCTTCATTCATTTATGCACACTGGTCCTTTTCTGTAAAAGTATGAACATAACGCCAGCTTGCGTCAGTCTGCAACGGCTGACTATATTGTTTGGGTGATTAAGAGGTGGTGAAGATGTAGCAGTGCTAGATAATAATATTATTATAACGCGTTCTCTAGTTCAAATTAGATTCAGCGTATTGTGCATTCCGTCCAGAAAGATCAATAGAGGGATTTCCCGCTTCCCTACTTCGGCACGCGTTATTAACCATAGTCGATTACTAACAACGCAAAACATCAACGTGAAGATGAGTTTGTAGATTGTTAGTTTATTTGAGCTTATAGCTTTCATTCTAGCTTTATCTGACCTATTATGCTTCAAACGCTAGCCATCCATACGGGCTAATAGGCGCTGTCCGCATCGTCGAGACGCCGTTGTCTCCGTCCTCAGCCACTGTTTTCCACTACCGTCATCCATGGAGTAAGGTTTGAATGTATATAAACATATGCATATAATAAGTGAACTAAAAAAGGTGTGGTTCTACTCTACCCTTGACCATAACCTGGACGGACCCTTACGGCCTCATAGGTCCATTCAGCCAGAGATGGTGGTTATTACTCTTTCAAGAAGAGTAAGTGAAGGACCGGGTTTAAGACGAGCTTCGTTCATACGATAGGGTTTGTCCGCAAGCGGTTGCTTACAGGTTTGTTGCTCGCGGTACTAAGTTGTCTTATTTGTTTGTTTATTCATTTCGGCTACAGAACGCTTTCTTCGTGTTACTGCCAACTCGCACAGAACCGAGAAAGCTAGTTAATGTGCTGTATTGGCCTCTACTCTCTGCTGTTAGATAATTTGTGCCAACTTAATTGCTAACCATACGTGTCTCTTTCATCTTCCCTCTGACCACTCCAGACGATATTGCGAACTTACTCCAGTCGTAGCTTACAAACAGATATGAGGGTGTGGGTGTTCACATGGCCCTGTTTGTCTATAAATTGTTATTCCACCAATTGTGCGTCGTCTCTCACTCGAATTCAGTTGCTCTTATTACAGCTAATAATCAGAGAAAACACAAAGAAACGCTTTTTTCCAACAGCGTTTCTCTCCTTATCCTTTCATTTTTAGACTTAGTGTTCGAACGGTTCTTTTTTTCTCTTGTTATTGTTGTCGTTGCAGGTATATACCTCCGCCAGGCAGACGACATCCTGATCAGGTGTATATCCTCTATCTGTTGGAGTGCCCCATGCACACGCCGGGCTTCCGGGACCTCGGTTCGGTGTTCAACTGGACGGCAACATACCGACACGATAGCGACCTTGTCGCCCCGTACGAGAAATGGGTCCCGTACCCGGACGTCACGGAGGACCCCTCTACGGAGGAATCGCCACAAGATATTGCAGGTAATAACCAGGGCAGCGATTTTGACAAACGGACTAAAGACGTTGCGTGGTTCGTGTCCAACTGCAATGCGCGCAATGGCCGGCTGCAGTTCGCCCGCAAACTCGGCGCCTACATAGGCGTCGATGTGTTCGGGGCGTGCGGCAATAAAAATTGTCCTCGATACAACAAGAGCTGCTTCAAGATGCTTGACACGACGTACAAATTCTACCTAGCGTTTGAGAATTCCAACTGCAAAGATTACATCACAGAAAAGTTCTTCGTCAATGGACTCAACCATAGTATTGTGCCGGTTGTGATGGGCGCCCGTAAAAGCGAGTACACGAGAGTCGCGCCGGCGAATTCGTTCATCCACGTCGACGACTTCAGCTCACCGAAAGAACTGGCGGAATATCTTAGCGAAATTAGCCATGATCGAGAACGATGGGAGAGTTACCTGCAGAGTCGACGGCGCGGCGAATTGATCAATACGTTTTTTTTCTGCAGGCTATGCGCCATGCTGCACGACGATGTTCCCAGAAAGGTCTATCCAGACATTCATGCCTGGTGGGCGGACTCGGATGTGTGCACGTCACACACGTGGAAGCCCGAACCGAAACAAGCCGGCCGGGAGCCGGCCTATAAATTTCTATAGATAATTATCATCATCATTATTAAATTGTTTTTCTAATTTAATATTGACCCTTGGCAGGCCAAAGCAAATTGATCCGATCAATGGCAATGATCTGCCGACCGTGAATAACGCCTCTAAAAGCGAAAAAGAAAGATCAAGAGGTACTACTCGTTACTGCTATTACTATGACGGACTTCGAGGAGCAGGAAAGGTGTTAATCTGATTCAGTACGGTTTGAACAGAGGACGCTGTGTAACTCCGGACGCGTCGAGGATCCTAACGCATGAGCCCGAACATTGCAACTGTTATCTCCGCCGAAAGTCTTTCTAGACTTTCGGCGGAGATTAGATGACTGTTAGGTAGTTTTCGCATAATTATCAGTCCTGGCCAAGTCATATCGTCGGCCAAATGGAAGATGCAACCCTGAATGAAATTATTAATAACAACAGAGATAGATAACCTGGAAATTTGGATGCGGTTTACCGCATGTACAGTTATTATAGTAATTATGGCGCTTAGCATTCTATAGCATAAAACATTAGCAAAAACAGAAGCAAGACCTTACAAAACTAGGCGACGGAGTTAATATCTCGGCCGCGCATTGATATTGTTGTGGATCAACCATCTATACAGATCAATACCAGATTTGAGACGCTTCCATAACGGCGTGGGATAACTGTGGAAGCGTCAATTCCGTTGCGCTATAGATCACATCTGTTTATACTACTGTATAAAGGACCCTAGAAAAGTTCGCAGTTTTGAGGCCAAACATGGACGAACGGGTTGGCTGTTGCTTGCAGGCACCCCTTACGACTCGTCGGCGCCTGTTGTGGTCTGACACAGCGGTCCGTATTTTGTGATATGAAAGATTAGGTAGAAATCTAAGCAGAAGATAAAAAGTAGCAAGCTGACTTATGTACCATCAACAGCAGAACACAGTTAGCTAAAGCGAATAGGTTAACCATGTATTTTTCTCTCCGATAAAACAACGAACAGACGAAAAGATACAGTGAAATAGCTAGGTGCAAAAAAAAAATGCTGTTTTCGTACAATGCTATATATGTGTAAAAATGTTCTGATAATTATTATTAGGATACAGACATGTGTACGTTTAGATTTTTTTTATTTTTACAAGTTACGCTCTAAATGAATCTGCTCAAGAGGACGATCAAAAAGAGTCTATTTGGGGGAATCCGTTTCTAAATAGTAACTTCTACCGGCGCTTCGTTTCAGTAAGTGCTGGCTATTGCACTTTAAAGTGGCGCATAAGACGAGAGCAGAAGAAGTAAGGCGACGCTTCTCAGATGAACGAAATACAAATCCCGGCTTGCCTCTGTTTCTCTTTATGTACAATAAATACGACCTTGATCTGTTTCATTTTAGTTTCAAGCTATGTTCAAAGCTGCTTGTCTTGTCCCTTAGCTAAATTACTAGTTGCCTCCCTCGTAGTGTCAATAATAAGTCGACTTCTGATACTGTTACCCATTCAGTCTACTACCTCGATTGTCTTAGCTTACATCCGCTTCATTGTATACATAGCAGCAAATGCACAGCTTCGCACATGAATGAAGAGTATGCATCTAACCCCTAACTTGAGAACTACCGATTCTGTCTATCACCAACATAGGACTCCAGAGACGGCTGACCACGGGAACAGTAAGGTAATGACTAGTTCTTCTAGGTGACTCAGTTCTTCAAGTTTTTTGCAGACTGGTAAAAACAGGATCATGAAATTAGGAGACGGCTTCTGTCCCAACTCGCAAAAGTTGTTTTCCATAAAGGAGGTATCGTGTCGCGAGTTCGAACAGAGACAACCAAGGATGGGAGCAGAAGTCAGGACGACGTCAACAAGAAGCGTGACTGCATGGAGATAACTCCCCATAAAATCCCGAATTAAACTTCTCTTTAATTTCTGCTGCTTTCTCATTTATTCCGTCATTGCGTGTCATGTGACATCGCTGATGTGATTCCATGCCGAGCTGGATTGTTCTCCTAGCTTGGTGCTTTCCTGTTTCTCGTCCTTTCCGCATTACCCCTTTCTTCAAAGGTCGATTTCCCTTTCCCCTTATGTTTTACTGCGTTTCAACGCAAGGCGCTGAACCAATCACTTTCAGAATTCCCTTCGCCTTCTTTTCCCTTGTGTCCCCTATATTTCGTCCCCTCACTTTATTCAGCTACTTCTTTGCTATTTAAATCATAGATCTAGACAGTGGCACGAAATACAGAGACCATTCAGCTAGCCACGTGCTAAGGCTCGCCTGAACATTTGGATGAACGCGTCGGGCGTTTTTTTTTTCGAGAACGATAATCTTCCTTGGACGAACTGGGGCCCAGCCGACTGCCTGACCGAATACCTAGTGGTGATACTAGATGTAAAACTAGAAACACAGAAAGCACTAATGAGCGCACAAGATTCGCGACTCTTCGGCGGTAAAGAGCTTTATCGTCAGAAGTTAAGCTGCTGGCAGTAACGAACATCTATTTGAGAATGTCCAGGTGTGTCTCAGGGATTCAGTTGAAAATTTTTCCCTCTTAGTAGCTTTTGCCTGTCGTCTCCTATTGTAGTAGTGTGCTCATTCCTCCGGCCGCCGCCTACACTTTATATCAATATCGAGTGCTTATTTTGTTCGGTTATTCTTATATGATTCTTGTAGCGTTGTTTTTGCTATCTGTTTCCACGGGGTCGATAGCCGAATTGTTGCTAACAAATGCAGCCAACGATTTGCGAGATAATCTAAGCAGCCTTAGTTCTCTGCGATACTCAAAACAAGTTCTGATTGATCGTGGACCGTGTGCTCTACTCTCAGGCCGTGCCACGTTCTCTTTGCTTTTTATCCTATCTGTTCGTTTTTATCCCAGATTTACTTTTCTCTAAATAGCAACCTAGTTTCAATGTAGCGTTGATGGCAGTCGATCACAATCGTTCTTCTCTCGGCAGCTATTTGCTGGAGCCCTCGTTAGGCGCTCTGAATTACGTTGAGAGCTGAGGCCGTGGCGCACGCAGTAAAGGTAACAGTACTGCAGCAGCTTCAACTTTTCTCAATTAGATTCTCAGTTTGCGCCAATTTTTTGGTGATGAGCTGTCCCTATCATGTGTACGCCCATTGTCGGCTGTTTATAATTCTGTTTTTCGTTCGCTGTATATGTTGCTGAGTGTCGTAACCAGGCCAGAAGAGAGTTTCTCGTTCATTCCATTGCACAACAACCAAGTAGGACGTCGCAAACTTGCAGTATGGATCTATGGTGGCCGATAACTTATTTTTGGATGTTTGTTTTCAAGATACTCTGACTGCTGAAAAAGAGGAATGAAATTACGGGAAATCATCAGTGAGCCTAACCTTTTGGTTAGTCTTAACATCATGGTATCTAATAAATGTAAGGTCTTTCTCGCATACGTTTAGAAAAGGGCATTTTTTTCTTAATTGTCATGAAATAGTCTTGCCGTAAGAATTTTAGATAGAATAGAGAAGAATAGAGAGCCGACGTAGCTAGACTTACATCCGGGTCCCCATTGCGTTGCCGTCAATGGCATTGCCCTTTCTGCTACCGTTTCTAGGACTTTGAGAACAGAATTACAAGCCACAATCTGCGATGGCTCTGCTAACTATCATCAGTCTAACTAAGATTTAATCGTTTGCCAACCAAATTTAAATCTCTAACGAAATGTATCTCACGCCTCGAACCCTCTACCCTGTGTTCAGACAGTTCCCGTTCCGTTGTTTTTTCGTTACTATTTTCTAAATAAAATGACGAAATCTCTTTACTAGACGAGTCTGAAATGACGAGGAGACAAGCATTGATAGGATTAACAACCCCTTTTTTGTTCTAAAAGTGTCGAAGCTGTCTAGCGTTCTTTCTATGCCACATCTGTCTATGTCACATCTGGCTATATAGAGTCCGTGGAGCCATGGATCGCGGTCCGTTTTAACACCGTAGATTTCGGGCTGAATGCGTAGCCTATATCAAAGCCACTCTTCCACTTGGGATTGGTATGATTTAAAAGTTTACGTTTGGTTCGCAGTGAAGGCCAGCCGGCTGAAACGATATAGTAAAATTCTCTCAATTTTACCCGTGTAGCAGGTACGCTAAAAGTCCAAGCAAGGAACGATCAAAAGCATCGAGTAAACCCAATTTCAACCACAGAATTCATTCGATTAGTTATGTCAAGCTGACACACCAAATGGCATTAGACATAGTACGTCTTGCAGCTTTAATTGTCTCAGGCATTCATCTCGATACTCTGCTTGCCACAAAAAGCCCAGGCTCCGGAAAGCCAGCGCTTTTGAGTCCCGTCGCCGCTCGTCTCGAGTATGCAACGGCCATGTCCTCAATTACAGGGGCAACGCGAACTAAGACAACGAAAAACTAGGTAGTGTGAATCGGAACAGGTAGCCTTTGAATTTTCGAGCGGTACCCCAGAAAGTTGCTTCATCAGCTGTCGGAAAATTGAAGTCGGATATTGTTTTGATTCTAGTTGCCGTTGAGCGTTTGTTTCCTTTCCAGGGGAAGCGGTTCCCGGAGCAGTAAACTATAGCACTAGGGATGGTGCCCTTGTTTCCTAGTGCTCTATTTGCTAGTTGATAGGCAGATGCTGGTTTTAGGCCGTATTTCATTCGCTGTAGTTCACTGCGTCCGTGAACGATCTCTGAGGAGAGATCTCTATCTCTCCCTATAGTATGTTTCCCGAAGTCATATTTCGCGCCACGAACCGACAGTAGAAGACAACAATTTGTTATTATCGGCTTAACATTTACTACCCTTTGGTACAATGTGAACAATTTCGGATATTAACTAACTCTATTAAATAGATTTTAACTCAAATTGTCTGAACATACATGCAGATCTATAGATAAACTATTTATTGCCAATCTCTAAAGGACTTGTCCACCGTGCGTTACTAAATATGTTCAACAGTCAGTGTTCGGGAAATACCCGCTTGTCACACTGGCACTAACCGGTTGTCTTTAGCATTTCGTGCAGTTTTTCGTTTCCTATATAGCACATTAGCTATTCTGTAAAGCTTTATTTTTCTATAAGATTAATGTACTTTGCCAGTTTTCTCGAACGGGCTGTCGTCTGCTACAGGATTACTTATGCTACATGCAGGAAAAATTGGACTACTAATGAATTCGAACTCGAAACAGACGGATTTCGAAAAAAAAAAAAAAAAAAAAAAAAGTATTAAGAAGCAGAACACCTATGAGACCTGGTCGTTTACGACAGAAACTTAGCATTATGGAAGAAAGATGCGCCATCCGATCGAATGCCCTCGTTCGGACAGCATTTCTATGAGTGATGATCTTGATTAGCGTTCGAAATTCCAACGTTTTAATTCTATCAAGTATGAATTGTACTTTTGAATTTTCTGAGATTCCATATAATTTTTATATTCTCTTTTTGTCACTGGGGAATTGGTTTTGTCGATTCCCATGATTGTGGGAGTACAGTACAGACTCACACCTCTAAAAACTCGCCCCCCCCAAACAAAGCTTTGTAAATAAGTGCTTATTCTATTTGGACTGAAAAGGCATTCTATTGAAGAATGAAGATTTGACTCCAGTTTTTAATTCCGTCGAATCTGCACCATGTGTATAATTTTGTATGAGCTAACAACCTTTATATTAGTTACTATTTTTAACGAACTCTATCAATATTATGGGATGTCCTTTGCTGCCATTTTTAAATGGACCACCTCTTTAATGTATTTAAAGCTCTTGGTTATTATCTCAAACGACAAAGTGTTCCTACGCCCGGATTCATCATGACGTGTCATTAAGTTTCATAGGCAAACGTGTTAGCCACCGTGTGCCACAGAAAGTGTATCCATAAGCTAGCCCATTCTTGGTGGTCTCAGTTTCGCCCAATTGAAGCTAATTTGTGTCTCTGTGGAAGAAAAGTCTCTTCGTGTCTATCTTGCCGTCGTAAGGAGTTCTTCCTGATCGACGTCTTCGCTTATCTCGGAGCTGATTTCATTCTTCTTATTTAATTGATATCTATGTCTCTGATGTGTTCGCCTTTCCATTACTGCGTTTGGAAAATGCCAATCGCCAGTATTTTCAGCATATTCTAGATATTTTCGTTGAATCAACAGACGCTACGCTAATTTCTACACCGGGTAGTCTTTTCATATGTGAATCTTCGAAAGTCGTATTATCTTGATGAATTAATTATCTTGAATGATAGAAAAATACTACGCTATAAGAAGGCGGCTAGTGCTCCAGTATCGCTAGAACGAGACGTAAAGAGAAGCAGTAGGAAAGAAATAGCAAATGTGGACACGATTTGACGAAATCCACACGGTGCATATATCTATCAATCTATTTATGTTTTCGATTCAGACTAACTAGTTATACATACCAGTCCTTGTTATCTTTTATGATGATATATAACGATATAAGAAACACCTCAAAACAGATTTTTTTCCCGTAGACTTCGACGTAGAAAATCAGGCTTTACATAATGATGCGTGATATATATACATACATACATACATAAAGAATTTTATATTTTATTTATATGCATAATGCACGAAGTCCGAAGAGCCACAGGCTTGAAATGGCGTAGACACATGTTATGAGTTAAAAGCGTCTAATATAAAGAACGCCAAGAGGGTAATGAGCTTAATAACGACTGAAGATATGAAGTACGTGAATGACGGCCTGGACAGCAACTAAATAAGCCGTAATTAAAACCGAATGAAGTTTTTTTTTGCCAATTATGCTAATAAGAGACAGACTGCGACATACGAGGTGGAATAGCTGAGCAGTAGGTGAGCTTCGTAACTCGGATTAAGCGTTATTGCAGTGACGATCACGGATGATCGAAGGAATGACAAACGCCTTTGAAGAATACTAGTCACGATGATGACACTGGCGACAACGAATTCATAAAAATATAAATGAAAATGCCCATTTGGATTCAAACACTTGTTGTTATTTGATAGAATTTGGGGTTCGCTGCCCGGACGCAGCTTATCTTCGAATAAAATCAACGGTAAACGCGGATGTGAGTCGAAACCTAAGAAGAACTTGTTGATAAAATTTCTTCTCGACTTTTCTTCAGCTTCGTTTGAATAATGGAAAAATGTCGAATTTCTAGTATTAAATAATAATAACCATATGGATTTTATTATGATATCGTTGCGTAAAACGATAATATTATCATCGTTAAAAGTGATAATCGGTGTGAAATAAAGACTACACGTACAGAGTGGAAAAAAGTCAGCTGTAATGAGCAGATTCATGAGCAACTAGCTTTACGCTTTGCCTAATCGTACGTCTTATGCATACAATACTTATCCACTATGGGTCCATTGGAAGCGATATAAGGTTCCGTCGACAGTTTTTGAAGAGGGATTACAGGTTTGTATAATGCTTTTGTTGTCGGAAAGCAGTGACAAATCCCCTTGCGTATCACACCGTAATCGATTGTTCACACGCTAGTATCGATAGATTCGACTGTTCTATAAATTTCGTTTGGGTTTCTTTGGATATGACGCGCTGTATCTAAAAGTCAACCGGAATGGTTTGCTTTGATGCAACTGACTGGTAGAATCGTCTGCTGAGGCCAAGTGTAGTTGGCCATCCAGAAAAGAATGGGAAATGACCTCAATCAGATCCTGCATAGTTCAGGTTGAATTAACGCATGCACTTTTGTCTCATAGTAGAAAACTGAAGTTGGAACGTAGCGCTGTTTATTTTAGTGTACGTTCAATTGCACGCGAGTGTTTCACAAACTCGACGTTAAGGGTAGTTTGCCAGATTTTTCTATATTAGAGGTAGTCGTGTGGTGCAGGGGCGAGAAGCTTTTTGTTAAAGTGTTGAAAAACTTCTGGCGAGAACATGGGCTTACAAGTCTTCAACACTATCAGGCATACCGGCGAGCTAATCCCAATCTGTGTACATCATTGAATAGTGGAAATTATCCACTCCTTCCAGGTGATTTCAAGGAATTAACGTCATAAAATTTTTAAACAGGCTCAGTTGTTGCGTGCAAAACCCACGACGCTCGAAATATGCCTAACAGCCTAACACATGCTTATTTAGATAAACATATGAAGCCGAGGATTCCGCTAACCAAGGAAGCTTGTTGAGGTGCTCTTGTCGCCATGTTTACGGCATCGCGTCCAATAACTAAGGTCTGCCTCTTAACGAAGTGTAATGACTCAGTCGTGGAGAGTGATCAGACAGCAATACGTACGAAAGATCGAAAGCCAAGACTGACTCAAGGATTTGAAAAACCCGCGCAAATTAATGGGAACATGGGTCAGCTCTGATTCTATCCCTGATTGCTTTACGGACGTACGTGTAAAGACGAAAAGCACGTTTTTTAACTCCTTATTTTCTACTTAGTCTTCGTCTTTTTTTTTTCGGGAGGGTTTTCGGTTTTGGCTTTTCAATATGGGGCGGGCGTTCAAAATTGGAACTACTGAGAATCGTATTATATCCAAGATAGCTTTCGTGCTTTAATAGTCGAACCTTATAATTTAGCTGACAAAAATCTGGTTTACGTCAGTTAAAATTAATGAAGTAGGTAAGACGCGCCAAACGTTATCTAACTTACATATTTCATGTATATAAAAGGCCTTAAAACTAGGATTGTTAAATCAACTTCGCCAGATAGAATAACCCAGTCGTCCCGTAGACGGTGTCGTTTGCACTTTTAGTTATTTTTTTCATGTGAACAGGCCCTCGGAATCTCTTTCCTTCTAGATATAACATGGAGGATTTGTCACCGCTGAGAGACTGACTTAAGTGGCTGGGTCTTGCTGGACTCCTCTAGGGTTTCTTCAACGGACCTATAACCTAGACTGTGTGCAAGCTCAACCAACAGATTTTTTTTTTGTCACGGTCTAATGTATTTTGCCACAAAAAGAGCCAACTCATTACAAATGAAAGTTATTAAGGTTCTAAGTTCAAACCGCCCCATCATTTGCCTGTGAAATACGAGTAACCGTTGCTCACTCGCCGCGTTCTACAATAGCGTGAACAATCCAATAGAACACTACTAGTTGGCCTTTGAGGGGCATCTTTATGCAGACATTGGCTATTGTCCGGTCTGTTCGTGCTGATTGAAGCGTCAACGAGACCAACAACTTTTTTGTGCCAAACCGGCTCTCGCCGTATATCGCCAGTTTTCATGAAGCTTCTGCGGCTCAGAAGACACGAGGCATATATCTCGATGCAAACCAAAAAGTCTTCAACAAATTTCAGAGCTAGAGCTTAAAATTCATCAAAATGAGTTTAAAAAGCCATCTCCGATACGGCTGGATACTTTTTTTTTTTATTCAGAAACTAACAGCCGTTTTGGAAAAGTTGAGTATTAGTTACCGTTTGGGTCATTCAGATAAGCTAAAAAAAGTTAGTCTTTTTGCGACTTTCTGTGCCCTTGGCATTTTTGAACTTTTTATACGTTTAAAGGTCTTGCATTTTAGAGAGTTTTAGTCAAAATTTCGCTGGGATTTTTGGTATACAGTGTATCTGAGCGGCACCTTATTAAGTTCACACTTACTTATATCGCTTGGCGGACAGTTACTGTTAAGGGGCTATTTGTGCATTCAATAATATATTTTTCAAAGATGACTACATAATGGTTTAGGTCTTCGAATTGAAGCTATCATCATGGTGAATGGTGGTCATATTGAAGAAATATATCCACTGAAATAACACAAAATCTTGTTGAAATATCTACTTCCATTTATGTATAGTCTTAGAAATGAGACATAAGAAAAGGTTCCAATTTAGATTTCATACCGTTTGTTAGCATCGAATAATCTGAGGCCAGTCAATAAAATACATTTGCTGCTGTGTCTATCTGTCTGTCTGTCTATCCATCTGTCTGCCTCTCTGCTCTTAGCACGGGGCCAAGACGGCTTTCTAGAGTAAGGTAATCGTTTTTACCAATCTAAACAACGTCTGAAGTAATTTTTACTCATTGCTTTCCATAGGACGACATTTTCGACGGCCAAACCTGTGTTCCTAAATTAGGGTTTAAGCCGAAGGTACCTGCAGAGTCGTGCGTTCTATTGTACTCTCCAGACGTAGTTAGCCAATGTCAGTTATCTCGTGGATACAAATACAAGTTAGCTTCAGATCATTATCGTGTAGGACACTATTCAATTATCTGTTCAAGTCGTAGACGTCGGTTATGACGTAGGTTATGAAAGCAGTAATTTGTATACGAGTGATGGTATTTCAATCGAATTTAACATGTTTCGCTAGAAACCGGGCTATTGGATTACTTGGATCTGAGATCGAGACAATATACGATGATAAATGCGGATGCATAATCCTTTGTTGGGTAGAAAAAAGCTTATCGTATACAAATTGGCTTTTCCAATAACAAACTGTCTGAGCTTTGTTTTTTTTTATTCAGTACTATGTATGAAGGCCTCAACCGCACCAAATCGCTTCTGTCGTTTCTTCTCGGTGAAGCTTTTTGGCCCCTTTGTCGTGCGCTGTCATCGCCGTTTGCGGTGCATCGTTGTTTCGTTCCAATCCAGTAAAAGGCGCCCTTTCGACGAGCTTCGCTGTTCTCTAATCTAAACGTTCCGCCATGTGAATATGTTAAAATGCATGTCCGTGTACCTTAATTAAAAGAAGAGGACAGACATTATCCCTAGCAGTGAACCATTAATGGTTTTTCTTCGCTCTCCTAAGTGTTAATTCTGCCAGGTAGATTTTGCCTGTTGTAGTCGGCTTAGTGAAGCTTGTTTTAGTCAATAGTAAGTTTCTCTTAAGAATTGTTTCTAAGGAACTCTAAGATAAGCCCCAATCTGTAATAGAAATTTTGTGAGATCGTATACGCAGTAGCGTGCGTGAAAAATGTAATCTGTAGACTTGCGCTACCAGTGTCAGTGTTCAGAAAAATCAACAGCTATGTGGGAAAGTATTAGAAAAACGGTAGGTTCATTCTGAATTTTACGTATTTTCTGGTTGAAAGTTCCGCAACGGGACGACCTGGAAACGTGAAAACGTAGCCTCTCCAGCCTAACGTTGAACGCGTCTCCTTTTGCGCATTAAAATGCAATGTCGATGAAGCAAAAATAGCGCGAGTATAACATAACATTTCCTACTAACTGTTCATTTAAATATTCAGATCTGAGTTTTGCTTTTAATCTCTATTCTCTTTAGGCGAATTGGGACGTTTCTGATTTGATCAGGACTGTGATTGCAAAGGAGCGATTTTACTTTACCTGCTTGTATCGCATTGTTCATGACCCATACGCTAAGACTTTAGTCTATGGATAAATATATTTATTGGGGAACAAGAACGGAACATGTTGTAGAAATACCAGTTGAGAGGAACGAGCTACACGCTAGTTCAGTATGAGTTGGGTGGCATATTTCACAGCACTCTGGTTAAGGGGTATGCTTTGGTTTCCCCCACCGATAAAAGTGTGCATTGAAGACATCTTTCTTAATTCCCAGCTGCTGGAACATCTAGTTTCATCGTCCCCAATAGGTTTACGTTGTACGGATTATGCAAAATATTACTAACGTATATAGTCATATTAATAATGCACGAATATCTCTCATGGGTTGAAACGGATGACGCTACGTGTCATAGAATTGTGCTGTCAGCTGGATAGCGAAACCCGGCATTTGCAGACGGTCCAATCTCTGCCACACATTATATACCTTTCTACGTCGCTAAGAATATCTTAGAAGATTCGTTGGCTTTGTAGTTTCAAAATACGCAGAACCTTGGGCCCTATTCTTTTTGAATATACGCCAGTGGATATAATTATGTGTTGAAAACCAATATACTTCGACAGCGCCAAATATATATACGGTTTTTTAATCACCTCGCTAACATCAAACCAACTAAACGCCAGAGGTTTTACGATGTGATGTCGTTCTTTTCTGCGAAGATCTATCGCTACGATCTATTTTCGTTTCCTGGGCCACAGGGACAATGACTTTTCACCAAAGTGTCGAGCACGACCCCCATTCCTAACTATTTAGCTATATATAACTATATAGTGATTAATTTGCTATGCGTAAACACCATTCGGCGAACTAGAACACGAATGCATACAAAAACGGATCTTCTCGCGCGATTTTTTTCTCCCTAATTTAATGCGGCCATTTTGTCTATGCTTTTAATTGATACAGAGAGCGTTCAATGTGACGGTGACACGTAATTAACGTACTGTCGAAAAAGACACACTCCATAAGATTCCGTAGTTGCTTCTTTACGTCGTTAATGTATTATATTATTCTATGTGATACATTTATTTATGACAATGAATATATTTTTTGCATAGATTGGTTCGGTTATATAAAATATAGATAGTTTAGACAAAGGGAAAATCGTGTATAGCAGTGAAGTTTCGCCAACGAAAATGGATCGCAATACATTCATACGAAAGCAACAATGATGCAAAAGAAAAACAAAGAAAAGAGACGATCACCCAGACAATTTCTGATAGCCACAGTTAGAGAATTCTTCAGCCTAAGGATACGTTACGATTCGTGCAGTCCGATGTAATAGTGATAGGCGTAATTCAAAAGCTATTCACGTTAGCTATCTTGTAATGGTCTTATTGGGTAACAAGCATCCCGGCCCTTCGTGGCATAAGAAGAAGATTAAATTTATTATACCTTCTGTTGCTAGGTAGGAATTCTTCTTCTGTAAATCTTTTAGCTTACATACATTATATATATATATAAGAGCTTGACATACAATATATAATCCCAGATTTATCAAGCGAGTGTTACTCAAACTAAGTTTGATAAACTGTTTTTAATTATTATTATTACGTACGTACGTACGTATTTATTAATTCCCTATCTTTCGCATCGCAAAAAGCCGCTTTTTTTTAGAACCAAAAATACAATACCTACCAATATTTTTTTTACCTACACCTATCAATGTTTACTATTATAGCACGTTATTTGCGGATTAAGCAATTAGTTGAAGAAGTTTAATTTGCGATCGACCGTTGTTATATAAATGTGACGGTTAGTAATGATGTCCCTAGGACGCGCAAAAGTTTGTCTTTATTCAGATACAGTGCTAGAAACAGCTAACAGAAAAATGTTCGGATTTGGATACCCCACCTTGCATATATATTTCATCCAAGAGGTTTGGGTTCGAGTGTTAAAATTTTCGACAGCTTATTCGTTAGATTCTACTATCACCGGTTCCAGGCAACAGTGTTACTATCTCGGCTGTCGAAGTCAATTCCGTAGGCACTTTAATAGGTTCCCAAAGCCCTAAATTATCATGAAACCTTCGGTCTGACGTCGCGTTGTGACATGACCAGCATCGTTTTGGGTAGACTGTGACCCAGGATCACGACACAGACTATTTCCTGTGCTTCGAATCGATTCGTTCTATAGAAGACTCTGGTATAATACAACCAAGCAGGCTACCGTAGTCACAAAAACTGTTTCAAGGAACTAGGTTCTAGCTAACCTATTGCTATATACCTGGAAATTAATCAACCAGAAAACATTGAGTTGAGATATAAAAAAAAAAAAACACTTGTACGATTAGTTTGAAGGATCGTGATCATATTGATCTACTAATTTTCACAAAGAGTCGAATACACCTGATTACATTTCACATTATTTCGTAGGTGCTCGTTGAAGTATCGGGCGGATCATTAGCATGTAAACGTTACCCATTTACGCACATGTGACCGCATCTAACATAAACTACTTTTTAATGTTTACGGTGTGCTTGCAAGTGGAGTTATTTCTTACAAATTTGTTTATGAAAGCTGATGAGACGCACTAAGATTGAGGTTGTTACTACTTGATGTATTCCAATATGCCTGCCCCTACGTCTGGCCCGAGTGATCTAGCGTAACGCAGAGGTATCCTTTAGCACTCTTATTATATTACTATTATTATAACTATTGACGAAATCCTCATTGTGTGGTGTCGGCATCAGTGTACATATATGAATATCATATCGTCAGATCAAACAAACATTAACCACAAATAGAGATGTGTTTCCTTAAATACCATAAATTTCATAAAAACAGCTCCTATCGGTATAACTAGTAGCGAATACACGATTTTCTATGTTGGGTATATCCGATAAAATATTTTCAGAAAATATCGAAAAATAATATCGTGATAAAAATATAAGGTATAATGGGCATACATAGGCATCAAGTTCTAAGGAGCTCTCAAAATCTGAACAAAAACTCAGCGGTTTAATAGACGGTATTCAGAATTAGAAAGAATAACCGTAAAAACTCCGTATGTTGCCTCTCCCAGGTAGACACCATTTCGCTATACATATATATGTATATATAAAGCGGAATTAAAGTCTGAAACGAAAGAGTGGAAGCTAGTAAACGAAGGGCATGTACTTACGAATTTTTCAAAGTAGAAACAAAGCGATGTTGGGTGAGGATCCTTGTCGCAAATTTTTAAGTTAGAAAATTATAGCATCAGCCCAAGCTAGATGATTAGCTAGTAACTGATTTTCGTAGTTACTCGTT
The DNA here is from genome assembly GCF_002443255.2 of Varroa destructor. Taxonomy (NCBI): domain Eukaryota; kingdom Metazoa; phylum Arthropoda; class Arachnida; order Mesostigmata; family Varroidae; genus Varroa; species Varroa destructor. The sequence goes on along the minus strand of NW_019211454.1, from coordinate 7,781,097 downwards.
AGTTAGTCGTTTTGCTTTTAGCTTTGAGATAACCGACAACGAAAATAGCACGACGGAAGTGTAATATTAGATTATCACACGATAGACCTTTCAAAAGATCTCTTTACAATTTTCCAAGCGTTTCAGCCAGAGGTTTACGTTAGACGGTAAGTGTAAGTTTAAGTTGTCAATACAATGCTTGTTTGCACATCTGTCATAATTAATTTGCACGCGATCAAAATACAAAACCTCTGTCCGCTGGTCGACACGTTATCAGTTCCCGATCAGCAGCCCAATCCATTTACTATCTATAGACATATATAGAGGAATTTCGTGTTAAATTAAAAACGATATGACGTTATAATAGATGAATAATACAAGACAATTTAGAAGTTTGGCAAAGCCTCGAAGGAGACTGGAACCTCCTTCTGAATAGGGGAACGGGTGAGAAATGCGCAAGCGGGAGGCCTACGGAAAGCCCACTGGAAAAGTGCATGTACCAGTAATACAATGTAAATAAGGCCGCGAAGGAGACGGCACAGGGAAAAAGCTTAAAAGCAAGATCAATCACTTCATAGACAGCAATCCATGTGTGATAAGCTACCTAAATAATGTGGAACTAGGAACATCTGCACCCGAGCGCCTTTAACCTACCGATAGACGCTAGAGTAAGTTTAATATGAAGCTTAACATAACCTAAGGTAGACATCTGTCCTGTGGAATGGTGCCGCCTCCGACGACCATAGCCGTGGATATGCCTCGGATATATATATATATATATATATATATATATATATATATATATATATAGGGATGACAAAGTACCGGAGACAACAGCATTGAGCCTCCCGTAAAAGGGGCCTTCTTCTAGCATACTGCATTTGTTCGGGAGAGGACTAATGCAATATTAACAGCGTGAGCGTATCGCCTTGACCTCCTTTTGTAGAACATCTTTAGCTACGACAACCATAGTTTTTTCTGTGAGTTTAACTGATATTGATCAGTAAAACAAAAACTAAAATTCTCATTGTTAACAATATTAGTGACAATTGTCCTCGTTCTCAATACGAATGAGGCGGAAGCGTTACCTAAGTCACGTAAAGAACGTTACCGGGCATGCAAAATTTCCCTATAGTGTCACCACGAAAGTCGACGATTATTGCACAAGTCCAACTGGGCAGTCCGTCTTACAGATCGCTTCGTTCGAGATCTCTATCTATTAAAAGCCCCTTTTTATTCGATTCTAGGTTGGCTAACGCTGAAAACGTTTATTCGAAAATATGAGAAAGTGTACAGCCGTTAGCAGAATTCGTCCTACTACTACGCTAGCAGTGCGTTTGGAATTTACCAGCTAGGGGAATCGAACTCTCCTTGGTCAGAGAGACTGGTGCATTTGTTGACCAGCATATGATGGAAAATCCTCCGATTAACTGTATCATCACTTAAATAGGGTGGCTCAGGTGAAAGTCGTACCAGGCGTCGAAAGCTCACTTCAGGTTGAAGACTTCTCTTTCTTATACTATAATCTGCATTATGTGTGTCTTGAGCTAAATATCGTAAGCAATCCCCGTTACAAGCTCACCGGTTGGACTCATTGTAATTAGCTGTTTCTCATTGGCAAATTTGTATCGGGATCGCGCGAACCGAAAATGCTTCATTAGTGCAAACACTCTGACGCTGCTGGGAATAGAAACAATACATTGAAAATAATTACAAAAACAAATTATTAAGGTCCTATGCGCAATACACAGTCGACCAGGAAAATAAATTCGAAACATTACCAAAATATGCCCAAAAAAACACTTTCAGAAACGTTGAATACTGAATAATCGGCCTGTTAACTCGCATTGAGTAAGTCTATTGTTGAGCTTTTATCTTGGTTATATAGAACAAAATAGATTTTCAATCGAAATTTTGGACACTGGATAATTGTTCTCTCCGAACACGAAAATATTTTATCGCACTTGAAAAATTCCTTATACGTTTGCAACTCCTAAGGACCAGTAAAAAATCAGATCATCCATAATCTACTGCGGTAATTGTTATCGGACAATAGTTCCAACATCAATCCTGCCTAAGCACCGTGCCGCTCTCTGTAACTTAAGCGTATCACCAAGTCGTTTATTTGTACCTACCTAATTAAAAAAAAAAAAAAAAAAAAACTTTTATCGCCTGAAAACCATGCAGCAACATAAGAAGTTGCTGAACATGCTGAAGTTTAGTTGACGACGTAGAGTTGCGTATGTTACGAAAATCCTTCGTTGACTTTCCCATACCCTAATGTTCTTACAAAACTTTAGTTATTCCAAGCACTAATCCTTTGCTTCTGTCTGTCTAACTTCCGTAGTATTATAAATTCTCACAATTCACGAGTTATATTACTTCTTACTTTTTCACGTCGAGGGCAAATGACGAAATCATTATTGGCTCACAAATGCTTCATTTTCTTAAACTCAAAGAAACCTTATCTTTGGCTATCAGCGGCTCTGTCGAAGTCGGATGTTTTTTAAGGCAGCCTCTGCGATGCTTCATTGCAAGCTTGGTGAACGCGTCTGGCCTCAGTTGGTCGTTCTATTTGTGTTCCATTCAAACGGGATAGTCCTCATTCAGTATGTCAATGAACGACTCATTTATTCACCTGTCTCGTCATGAAGCCCTCCATCGACTCATTTAAATTATTTGAAAGGCGCATCGTAAAATAAATGAGACTCTTATTAAGATCATTGAAGTCGACGTCCCAGTCTGTCCATCAGGCCTTGTCTGGCCTGCTGTAACTACAGGTTTTACGACAGTCGCTCCGATGGCGGCGCGGCCACGACGAAACGATATGGACTCTCTGGTAAAGCATTTTCTGTGACGCTGGTTGTCTCCTCTGACCTTCAGGTGAGACCTATGCACATTTTGTCGTCTTTACCAGAGTTATTTGGATTCTCATAACGGCGTTACACGACCTAAGCCTGCGATACGCCTAATGAGCCTAGCTCGGCTAATGGGTCGGTAGATTAGTGCAACGCCGCCAATCCGTGTAATAAAAAAAGTCGCGTAGAATTACGATCGGGTTGGTTGGAACGGAGCAAACCATCGAGAGGCTTAAGAGCATTAGAAATCAGAACATACAAGCCATGTGTAACAAGAACATGTGTTCATGTGTCAAATAAAATGGCATTACATGAACGGAGCAGATGATCTACAGTACCAGTGCAACTCTAGTTTGCATAGCTTAAGTCTCGGAAGTATGATGTTTTTTGACGCCGATTCTACAGGCTATTAACGCTTGTAAAAGACGTCTAATAGTGTTCGTGTGGGCCGTACCTAAAAACCTTCAACTTAATTTTTACAAACCTCCTGGGGAGTTTTCTATTAACGTAGGCGAACAGACCTGACAACTTCTAAAAAGTTTAGGGTAATCACTTCCCAAGTCCTCATGCAGTTGATTATAAAATAGACGTACAATAGCTTTAGCTTATAATACGTATAGTCCATAAGTAGTCAGATGAGATTATCATTGATGTGGCTTCATGAGAGTATTGAGATCAGGTTTATAAACATGTTTATCTACAGAGCGGAAATGTCTAAGAGTTTTGGCGTGGAAATAATCACACGATTCGGATTTTTGATCAAAAATAGTTAAACTTCTATTCATGATAGTGAATTAAGTGTGTATATGAGTGGGTTACAGATGCATCTAATTTGGCCCAAAAGCACAGAGTGGCCACGCCAAGGAGCGAATACTGAAAAAAAGTAGATTGATTTAGTAGTCGTTGAAGCATCCCACGAAACGGAAATCTTAACGGGGTTAGGTAATGTAGATATTAATTAAAACGAACCAATATGAGGTACCCTTGGAAAGGATATAGTTACTTGCTAGCTTCTAGTGACATGTGCTAAAATCAATTGAAATTTCAGTGCTTTTATAATGTACATATATAATAAAGTTATCTCAACAATGAATTGCCGTATATGGGACTTTGCCACTAACCTATTTCTATGGATGATAATGAACACGAGATACAAACACGAACTGAGACATGCAACACGTATTTCTATTATTGGCGTGCAGAGGCTATTACGATAAGACCCCTTTGATATTACGCATCTGCAACTCAGACGTTACAGCCCAATGTACAATGGCCACTGGTCGTGCATATCAAAACGCGGTAGCGATACATTGCAAATCTCACGCCATTATGTCCTGTTTCATAGATCTGAGGCGCCTTCAATGAATTTCTACTATTTCAAGTAGTTTTACTTGGGAAAATTGTTAAGTAGATTTTGCTTTTTTTTTTTTTTTTTTTCGGCGCAGACAGGACTTCTGTCCGAAAATCTGGTTCTAATTAGAACATTCACATACATTTTGTTTTGCATACACCTATTTCGAGTTGACCGCAAGACAGACAAAATGCCTTTCATGAGTCTTCACAAAAAAGGCTTTGAGAAATGTCTGCAGGACACAAAGGACGGATACATTCTGGCAATCTAGAAAAGTTTTTCATTTTCTAGTTTCCACCTAATATAGGACGCTCACTTGTGCAACTAAATGGAAATTCAGTTAAATAAGCAAGAGTTCTACCAACGTCTCAAAGCTCTATCGATCTGGTTCGATACAACTGAGATATCTAGTCATCACACGATACGAAACTTGTCGTCAGCAGAAGCCTAGTAGCTCTCAGAACTCCTTATTTAATGATAATGTATTTATGTAGAAATAAGCTTCTTCTGTGATACATCGAGGAAATGTACTAACACATATTTATTCCACATATAAGGCATTTCCCTCAAGGCAACATATAATGACAAATTACCACCGACTAAAGTCACAGTCAATTATAGACTTGTCTTCCTCAAGATAGTTTATTAGACTTTATTATCTCTTTCTTATAAGGAAACATGGTATTAAATTACTAACCGATGCCAATCGCTTCTAAAAAAATATCTGCTACATTTTATTGGCTAGCATTCAAACTGTGGCCGTGAAATGAAGGCTGGAAACAGGGATGCCAGCAATTGCTAAGGACAATAACACAGTGTGCATAAGGGTAAACCTAATCATATTAATTCTAAGCGTGAAACTTGCATTTTGCTAAGACAAATATATATATTCATTATGTTAACTGGACAAATCGGCTCTGCGCCACTGTCGAACATGTGTAATCACAGGCAAAATGATATGTACTACTAAATCTATTTCTTGTTTGCACTGAATTAACAGCACACCCTGGACCCAGCAGAGTGACAATGTCTACTAACATGATAAGTCGGCAGTTACGTTAAATGGCCATAGCAGTATGCAATGCCGCGAAATATCGGGAAACTGCGCAAGTAGGAGCAAACGGGCAAACTTTAACGTAGCAAGTATAGCCGACAAGAGATTGTGAACCTGCGACTAGCGCTTACGTACGCACCAACTACCAAGGGAACAGTGGAAACTGATGGTGCCCTTGGGGCATCGTTGTCGAGTGATATCCGCCATAGCGTCAGAGAGGTGGGATGGCACACACGCGCGTCCCTGTGGACATCGGCTGTTGTGGAATGGTCTAAAGCATGCATGCATGCGACAGGAACCGATACGAGGGCAAGTTATCAGTAGAAACGTAGAGAGGGAGAGAGAGCGAGAGATATATAGATAGAGAGAGCGAGAGAGAGAGCGAAGCTTCGGTGCCCTGTCGCACTTTAGATAATGGTCTGGTGCACTATCATGGAGGAGGCCGTATAGGACGATGGTGGCAGCAAGAGGCCATCGACAGTGAGTAAGGCAAAAGCTGCTAAGACCGCGCAGCGGAAAATGGATTAGGGAAGTAATTTTATTATGCCGAAAACATCGACGTCTCAAACATAATCGATACTATAATGAAGCAAAAGAAAAGGTTACTTAGGTCTCCTTTTCGGCTAAGGAAGAGTCATGAGGGGCAAGTAAGGAGGACAAAGGACCCGTCGGTAATAGCACGGTACAGCGCTGTTGATCCCTTAACCAACATACAAACTCATAATTACAGTGTAATGACTACCGAAAAGTATCTATTTGCACATGTTACAGTCAGCGTCCCGTAGTCATTGTCATCGTAGCAGAACTCGCCGAAACCGGCTAATAACGGGTGAAGATAAGAAAAAGAATTATGCTAACAACGATAGCACACCACCCATTATGGGCGGGGCGGGTGGCCAAAGCCCCTACTGATTATTTCTTACCACATTGAATTAGTCAATAAGACTTGGCCTAAATGTTAAGGGTCCATATACTTGTATTTCCAATTATCGTTGCCAACTGGTTATTTCGCGCCTAGCGAAGTCCTTTTGATTCCCTTTCAACTGTTATTTCTCGTAGTGCTTCAATTTGTTATTTGTGAACAATATTGACGGCCTGCTGAATGCGTCAAACTGAGCTTCGCGACAGCAAGCACTAATGCTATTTTTTTACATAACACGAGAGTGACACGCTTTTAGAAAAGTTGGATGTCTATCTGCTGATTCGCTAAATCAAGTAGAACCGGTTTAAGAAGTCTTACATGCAATTTAGGACGCTCGAATGCGGCAGCGTCTCACAGGAGAACACCTCGTTGAAGGTAACATCGGGCCGAAGTTTCTGGCGGTTTCTGACTTTTACTGTCGGATACCTTCCTCCATTTGTGGTCCGTTCGAACAAACGTTGGCCGATCGTTCCTTAAAAGGATAGCACCAAGTAATTTTGATTCAGGCTTTATTAAAGGCATCTGAGTACAACTCACTTCGACTTAAGGTGCGACATAAACGATATCAGGTCCTTTATTATTATTATCCGGACGAATATTATTATCATTATTCGGACCTAAAACTATAAACGATGCCGCAAAATTTGCTTATAACCTCTGCCGAAACCCATACCGAACCCTCTCACCTGTGAAAGACAACACATTACTATTAAAATCTATTCTAATATCATTTTTTTTAGCTCGAATATCATACAGAAAGTACCCTAACTAGAAACTAACTGAGCTATACTAACTAATACTACTAACAACTAGAGAACTAAGTGAGCACGACACAATGGGGTGTTTTTTGTCTTTCAGCTTGTTTAGTTGTATAACAAACACTCCTTAGTCAAAACAAAATACGTTGAAGCTTTCGTCATAGGTTACTGTGAAACCTTCAGCGAGAACTCGTGCCCAATTTATTACACATTTTGCCCATTTTATTACATACCGACATTTTCATTTGAAAATTTTCGACGGTACCAATCTACCGTTCGACCCGAAACAACGCCGACATGCTCGGCCCGTATTTCTGTTCAGGCCGCTTCTAACATTTGTTGTTGCCTCTGATAGGCTTGTCTCTCTCGATTATAAATTAGTTTTTTTTTTCCAGGTGAAGTGCTAACTTATACTTGTGACATGTGTTCCTTGTACAGAAACATAGACTGAGACAAGATTTTACGTCCATTCGAACGAACAGTGGTTACAAGGCACTGGTAGCTGTACACCGTGTAGAAACTGCTTTACAATAAAGCGCTATCACTCTACAAAGAACGCGTGCAGCATAAACAGTGTAGTGCAGCAGCGAACAACAGTCAATGACAGGTAATGATAAAAAGGGAAATCGACGCGATGTTTCGATTCAAGCAATTCCTTGTCTGATACGCATTTAGATGATTATTGAAGCAGATGAGCGTTCAGAGGTCTTGTCATCTCGTCGACATCGTTCAGACATCTTGTCTTCATGCAATAAAGACATTTATTTTCATGGTGGTTTTTCTAAAAATGTAATAATCATTGTTTATCTAAAGGAACAAAAAAAAAAAACGTAAACAAAGTTCCATGTTGCTAAAATAAAAATAAGTAAAAAATACGTAATATTGATCTAGCGTTTCACGATCGACCGGTCCATGACAAGAGTGTACAGAAGGATAGATGTATCCAAACTCTTTATGCTTTTATGCTCCTTCGTTAGAACTGTATCTAAATAAAAACGTACATTTCAGCGAGTCCTTTTGCGTGTGCTAGAAGTCTGTGATGGTCATAGTTGTCCAATATAACTATCATTTAGGTCAGATATATCTTCAGTTTAAGGCCTAAGCCACTTACTAGTCATTTTCAAAATATTCTTTTCTTTTTAATAATAACCATAGGTCAAATGATATCCGTAAGTATGAGTGCCGCTCGAATATATAAAAGTTCCAGATAAACAAATACAACTTTGGCCTGATAGGTCACAAAAATGAAGAGGTTGAAGAAGAGTCATTAAGAGTTGAAAAGGTGCAAAAAGACGCTGGAAGTCTGGACGACCCAATTGCCAGTTAATATTAGACGCTACAAAGCCGCCATCTTCCTGTATAAAACATTCATATGTATCAAAAATGAGCTATTTCGAGCCCTTTAAATCTAAACCCCCGAGGATCTTCTAGAAATTTGCCTTCTAGAAATTCTTCAGAAAATCTTTCAGCAGCCGCTTGAAAAAGCTGCAAATAACATAGACCGTCGATCTGCCTCGCCTAGACACATTAGATTTTCGCTTAAAGCGTACAATTTTTGCCATTTTATTCTATAAAAAATTGGCTTTGTTAAACGTAACGGGTGTGAGTAATGGGTATGTCCACTATGATGAAAATGTACCCGAATTTGAATGCCCCACCCTATATATGAAGTGACAATTTGCCTATAGTTAAAATTATAACCATAATACTAACCATGCAAGTCGAAACAGCTGGGTAGAAACGTGGTTAGAAGCTTCGTATTGGCAAGCTTCGTAAGCGTTATATATAGGCGCACTCACGAAATATAAGCCAAAGCTTAAACCCTACGTTCAAGCGCACTTGATCTAAATAAAACGTCGTTTGATTTAAGCTATTGGCATCGTGGGTGCTGCGCAATATTTGATTCTATAAATTGAGGTTTCAATTGTATGGTTTCTTCTAAAAGAGATTCTAGATCATCTTTAATGACGACTATTACAAAATAACGTACCGCAATTACCCCATTATATATATATGTATTAATTCAACGTACTGAAGAATAGATATTCAGAAAAACTTTTCCATCTTTTAATTCTTAATAGAATGAAAAGCTTTATTTTTAGATTGCCGGCAACAAACTAGCAATGATGACTGAAGCAAATACGTGGCAAAAATGACATAACAAAAAAGTAGCGGATAAACAAGAAACTCGACTAGTCAACCGGAAAACAGCACGAAACGTATCCTATTGGACCCCTGTTACATTTCAGAGCCTGACCATAGCTTGACGGTTTTAGGCAAAACCTTTCTTTCAAATCTCTTTTCTTCATTCGCCTATTTACATATTTGTTAGACAGGCAGGTTTCTCTCAAAGCTAAATACGAGACAAAGGAATCCTCAACGAAGTATCCTAATGTGGGTTAAATTTGAAAGAGTAGAATTGATTTAAAGCTAAGGCCGCTGTCTTGTAATAGCAGTCTTCGTGTCCTCCATAGAGCTGCAAAGTGTAAACGAACTTCACAAGGCCTCGCCCTTCAGATCCCTAGTTAGAGCTAGGAAGAGCGGTTGCCGTGAGCTTTATCGTTTCGTATTCTACCTCGCCATGACGGGGAATTCCTTTTGTAAGGAAAACTTTAGATACCGACTAGATAGGCATAATTATAGGACCTAGACAGACAATGGCAATGGCGTTTTAATCCAACATTCTTACAACAAAGACAAAGAATGGGCAGGCTACATTTTTGCTATAGTCGTAGAGGCCAGCAGCTAAGAACGGTTAGGATAGCACAATGATACGCCTACCCAGCAGCACAGGACAGTCAAGGACCAGCCGACCATCCGAATAGACTTACAGCATTGAACTCCATGACAATGCAAAACCTACGTGCAATCCACGAATACCTATATTATCTATGTGTAAACATGCGCAGAAACACGATCGGTGGCCGTTTCTCAGATGCCCGTAATAGCACCGACGTCCATTTAGCTTACCTGTTCAACGTTATCGCTCCGCCTACGCTATAGCTACAGGCAATAGGTCCGATAGTCGTTATCCAGAACCTCGAAGCAAGACTATCGCCGCTGCGCTCACATAAAAACGGATTACGTAACGAAAGAAAAGACAAGATACCGATGGGGCATCTGCAATAGCAGATGAGCGGTTTGTGATGGAATCCCGTATGACGGCGACCACTTTTAACTATAATCTACGAGCGGCTGGCGTTCATACAGCCACCGTCACTGCCAATGGGATGTTAACCACGGCTGATAGCTAATAAATGCAATCTTTCGCGTACTTGTTTTCCAAGGAAAAATGGTGAAATAAAGGCAAAAGGGTCACAAGAGAGACGTATAGTATCAAACAGGACGCAAACAGAAAAAGGAACATCGGTTGTGGAAGCGCTACGTGTTGTGTACAATGGCGTATTGTTTATTGGAAATAACAATATCGACGTCAACAATAATAGTAAGACAGCAGCGGTATCGGTCATCACACTAGTAGCGTGTCGATTATCGTGACTATGTGGGACCATTGAGCCACCATTGATGATTTGTTCATTTTCCTGATTAGTGAGGCTTAGTGTGAAATCGTATTGTTAATAGGATTTTCCTTATTTTAAGTTTTGACGCCGGCAAATTTTAGGGCGGTCCGATCCCATCTTATGAGCACTTGTGCGCATATATTGTTAGGACTTCGGTACAACTGTACACGCATGCTTTTATTGTGGTCGTAGATTTGAAAATGTATATATTTCCTATTTCGCAATTTTCACCAAAGAAAAACATATAAACATAAATGTCCTTTACCGGTTACATTCAGTTCTGGTGTGCAACTAGCGCATTTGTTCGGTTAGACTTAAACTCTTTATTTTCGAAAGCATCAGACTGAACTGTACAAACAGTAAGACATGTAGAATTTATGGAGTTTGCCTTCAGAACTAACAAAACCGAAGGACGAGAACTTCTAACATAACTAGAGCGGTGCACCACAACATAAGTTACTCGAAGTTTCCTCATATACTGGAGAATATGCGTAGAAATGAGCACGTGTTATTTGTAAATAGGTGACCATTATTCCAAATGAAAAATCTATGTTGTATGTTCGTCTCTCTGAATTCAATACTGAAACCCCTTAGAGCGGGCGCTATACCAGGCAACTATAAACCACTTTTGGCGTCTGCCTGTACAGCCTATACAGTGATTAATGCCGACGCTTGAATTAAAATCGACAATAAACTTTAGCTTAGAAACCCTAACTGATACATCGTTTCTACGTGCTACAAGGCTGTGGTATTCTCGCGAAGCTACTATGCATAGTAGACGTCGTGCTTACAGTGCGTACTCGCAGTATGTGCCAATGACCTCTACTTTCTTTTTCTATTTGCAAGTGTCTCTTTCTCACAGCCAGTCGAGCATTTTTCAACATTTTCCTATGCTAGTCCTCGAATTCTTGTGAGAATGAGCCACAAGCAAGCCAACGACTGGACTCGGTGTGAGTAACGCTCTTTCCTCGTTCTTTTCAGTAAGTGAGTAGTAGTTGATGCGCCCAGAAAGAGCTGCAGTAGCATACAGGACGAAAAGAAGGCCATCTAACTAGTGGGCCACTTGGCCACCTCTCCCATCAGCAGATAGACACACTGGACCTCCATCGGACTCCTACCGTTCCCACAACTTTTACCCAGCCCAAGTTCCCCTAAAGATCATCAAATACACGCTATTCCACATAAGCTTCTGCTTCCTTGCTGGCGTAGACAACGTTCTCTCGGCCAATCGGCCTTGCCCTATGATCCGCAGTTGGCTTCTTGAGCGTCAGTCACCACTTTGAATTCTCCTTTTCTTCCCTCCCCTTCGAGTCTTCGGACGATGGCGGCAAAGGCCATAAGACCCAAACCCGTACCGCCAACCCCCTTACTCTTAACTCATGCCCAACTGCTTTAGATGCTCCCAATACCAATCTCATTCGCCCAGCGATTGCGACACCCGTTCCTCCGCGAGACGAGGCGTCTTTGGCGACTATATATTTTTGGCACTGGCGTTGACGCTAGTTCCAACAATGGCGTCAAAGAATGAATTTTCGCATCCGAAACGTAGGATGGATGACCATGAGGATTACTGCCCCGCAGTAGTGGACGTTGTCTGCTGCTGCCGCTGATGACTTGACTCTAGCTTAGAACTGAGAACCGATAGCCAGCAGAGATGAATAGACGAGAAGCACGAAGTAGATTAAACCTCCAAGTAGCGTCGAAACAGCGCCATGCGAGCTGGCTGCTGGGACAGCTGGAACAGCCTTGCGCCTTGCGAAGATGGGGATTAATAGCTACAAAAGCGACGACAGCGGCAGCGGTCCGCGGCACAGTGGCCTAGTGACTATTTGAGGATTTGAGGGTTAGTAGCTGCAGGAGGCAAACGCCAGAGACAAACTTGGACTAGAAAGGATGAAAGGGTAGACATAGAAGCCCGCTCGCGCGACATGCTTGCGACCGAATGCTGTCATTGGTGCTGATTGAGGTTAAGGAAAGGGAAAAGGGGTAGCTACAGTCTAACGTGTCGAAGAAGTGCGTGGGAAAAAGTGGGATAGGGAAAAACCAAAAGAGGATACACTGTGGGGGGGACAGATGGTAAAATGTAACGCGGCAATGAGCGCGAGGAAAAATGATGATATATATAAGATGTCGACCAGTAAAATGGATCATTGGCAGATGTCTTATAGATGGGACCACATTATGATGATCTTGCAAATGATGATGATTATGGCGGCTAAGCTGCAGCTGCCCTTACGACTATTCCCATTGGGATTACAGTTGGTGATAGTAGGAACAGCAGCTGTTGTGCTGGCGAACCTGGGAACTAACGACATCCAGCAGTTTATGAGCCGGTAGGCTCCAACCTAGCAGAGAATGGAGTTTAGATGTTATTTATCCTTTTGCTAAAGTATTGTGTTATAAAGGGACTTAATAAAATATAACACTAATATTCAATAATAGTAATAATAATAAATAAAACAATAGAAGAGATCTTCAAAGAAAAAGAAGGCTGCAGCGAAATCGTCCGGATACTGACATCGAATGAAGTTAGATTATCTCAAGTGGAAATACGCAAAAGCTTCATTCGTTTTTTCGTATGAGATATAACCTGAGTGATTTTGCACCCGGTGTCAGGCATACTCACCATTGTTCCACACACAGTGTTCCATTGAATATGGAACGTTGACACGTGCCTATTATACCCAAACATACTCATTCTGATACGGCGACCACGGCAAGGTCTCGTGTTGTATGTGAAATATTTATTTGTTGGAAACGTTTATACGACTTCCAGTTTTCTGTTCGTTGCATAGGTACAATGTAGCCGTCGATCGATATGCTAACACGTATCGCTTTCTACCAAACAGCGACTGACGAGAATCGAGCCCTCCTTTGTTGTACGACATGGAAAAGAATATACAATGAATAATTAACAAAAAAACGGTCTATAACGGTCACTGGTTGACACTCATGTAACGGCTCGTTGATGATGTGTTAGCGCGGTCGAAATATCTGACTATTCTTGGAAAACCTTACCATAGCATAGCTAGCGAGTCTATCTAACGTAATCATTTTGAATTTTCTATCGATTCTCGGTACGATCTCGAGCAGGCAACTCAAGATCTATTAAGGGTTCTCTAATGATTTTGCCGCCGATCCTGGATATCTTTAATGCATTCTTTCATATACTTATCGTTCACGTAGACATAACGCCATGGTTGACCAGATCGACCAATGCCTCCAAATGTTATCACTATTTTCTACCATTTGTTTTCAATTCACGTGGTTTTTATACCTGTTTGAATACATTCATACGAGGGTCGCTTTCGTGCTTGTTGGGACGCCACCGCGTTGGTATGGTACCGCTGACGTACCTAGGCCCGTCGGACTAGTTGACGGTGTTAGAAAGTAGTTTCCTAGGCTAAATTCTTTAACCACCGGATATTTTCGAGGCTCAAGACTCTAGCGCAATTGGTTCGCTTACACCCTTTTATGGGCCTGCTACACGAGAAAGAGAAACTCGCATTAATTACGATCGTTTGAGAGAACTAGGTCTTCATTCAATGCATTAGCACATTTCATTGTTTGTCTGCTCTGGCATCTGTCTACAGACCTTTGGAAATAATGAAAGACGTTAGCGGAGATGTTGAAACGCTAAATATGCGAATATTCTACAATGTCAGAATTGTTGATTCAATTGTAAGTCCTTTGCAGAATGGAATCAAAGGCTTGCTCAGCTGTCATCTGGAGATTGCCAGGTTGACGGCACTCGTACGATAATACGTTGGCCTTATGAATGGCAGAAGTTTTCGAAATTAACAGCATCAGATTGTATCGACGCCGGCCAACCGAAATAAGTTGTCCATTGAAACTTTGGCAATAACAGTTTCTAAGTGCAACGACTGAGAAGTAATTTCGTCCGGCACTGCCTTATTTAGGCGATTGGCCTCTCCCACCAACAAGAAAGCCAGAGCCGCATGCGTCTTCAAGTTTATTGGTTAAACACGTTACCGTTGCACTATTGCGGACAAGAAAGCCTAGAAGTTGTTCCCGTTCCGAAGCTTTTTACGTACCATTAGACAGAGTTTGAGTCAGGGAGAATTTGATCGGCCAAGTGTTCTTGCTTGGCCAGAATAATTCTGTTTGATCCAAACGTTTACAATGAAAAATTATTTTGATCGTAACTATTTTCAGCTTCGCACACACGCCCACGTTACAACTGTCGCAAAAAAAGATATTAGAGAAATTTCTCGTGCTGGGGGTTCCTACAATTTTTGAGGTCCTTTTAAAGTAAAGTACCCGGTTACGTTTAGGACGTGACCAAACGGCCACAGCTGTACGTAACCTCATAAATCGCACATAATCGCGGCAATGCCTGTTCAGCCCTAAAACTAATATTTCGCTCAGTGGGGTAATCATTCTAGACGAAACAGTTATACGATGGCTTCGTGCCCGTACTTCAAAGATGGGTCCATGCGTACAAACAGCTAGAAGCAGAGTGAAATAGTGTCAATGTATGTTATTATCAATATGAAAAATCTTTATTTCTCTATTCGTTGAAGCAGGAACTCCGAGTTCGCCTAGAATGAAAAATCGGAGCAGGTTGTGTACGTAAAGTTGTAATTAAATAAAACAAATTACTATATGTTAAAAGTAAGAGGCTGCGTAAGCGGCAAAATGCGCTAGGACTTTTTGCCTGTCTTAAGACATCAGTAGAATAGATAGCTTAAACTGCATGTCACAGGCAAAGACTTCTCCATTCTTCATTGTACTTGAATCCGTTTTACATTCTCGGATCTGCTGGTTTGGCCGGTAAGTCTATTTTTGTCGTCACCGTCATCGTTGTTGCTTAATGTTATTATTGCTATGAACAGACAGACTGGATGCACTGCACAGACGACCTCGCATTGAAGGGGAGTTTACCCCTCTTTTGGTGTCTTAGATAGGCAAGCCATTCCTAAACACTTAGCTATTTCTAAAGCGGCAACAAACTTTCCCCTATTTTTGGATCATTCTTCATAGTTGGTCGTCCGTTGAAAACAGGTGCTGTTGCTGCTACTATTTGCGTGCCATTGGTTGTGTGATGGTTGTAACACACAAAATTAACGGTAACCTGACTTACGAATAAGTACGCAGGTGCATAGAACAAATTACGTACAATCACATGCAGGAAGTGCAGGTCAGGTCTGTGGATCGGTGATCAGCGAATGAACAAACCTCTGATGGGAGTCGATTTTATTGTTAGCTCAAACATGTGCTGTTTTAGCTTAACTTGTATTTACTTGCCCTTCACAGCAACGACGATGAAGTCAGACAGCGCGCGCAGAATTTGAATCCCTCTACAACTTCAATCAGGTCCCCTTTTTCAGACTCTTTGCTCCTATTCTCCTAATTCCCTAGAAGAACCTTCAGCTGGGAACTTAAGCGTATAAGTACTTTTACGGTTTGTTTCCTTGAGGCACCCGTTTATACGCTCCGAAGCGATAGGACATGGGGGTCGACGGTAGGCGATTCCTGATAGCGAACTTGGCAACTTCGACTTTTAGAAGCCAGGACGTGTATTCGGATTTTCTACGGCCTGCCGTCTTTCTTCGTGTTCGCATCTCAAAGTGCCTGAAGCT
This sequence comes from Varroa destructor, assembly GCF_002443255.2. Taxonomy (NCBI): domain Eukaryota; kingdom Metazoa; phylum Arthropoda; class Arachnida; order Mesostigmata; family Varroidae; genus Varroa; species Varroa destructor. The sequence goes on along the minus strand of NW_019211454.1, from coordinate 7,765,051 downwards.
CCAACGTTGAAAGGGGTTACTCTTTAGGCGTCGAGCGTAAACTCCGCGGCGGCAATGTGTTACTCACATTTCGATTACTTTCAATCCTTTTAATTCCAGTTAGCTTTACCTCCGTGTTGCCCCTTAGGCGTTCCCCATTCTACCGTTGTGGCATTTGGCCTCGAATCTCGTTTCCGTGACGTTTCCCACCGATCATAGGCATCCTGTCGCCTAGACGGCCAATGCTCCAACATTTTCAAATAAACCGACGTGGCAACGTGCACTCGAATAGCCCGCAGCGCATACATTTTAATCGGATGACCTCACAACTGCTACTCCGGCCGCTGCTGCCGCTGGAGTTCTCCGGACGCGGTAACTCCACTGATCTTCGCAATTCTTAATTTGAAAGATGAGCTGTTTCCTTCAAGCCTACGTCTTGCTTCCTCTCCTCGGAATTCTCCGAGATTACTCTATAGAGCCAACTACCCACCTAAGGCCCGGCAGGCCAAATAATTGACGAGATTTGGACCCGTTGAAAGAAAAGCTGGAATTTAGATAAGCAGTTTTTGTGATTGTCGTTACCGCCATCGTTATTAAAATTAGGAGCATAAACTCACACAAACCGCGTTACCACGATAACGCGTAATAGAGTACAACTCCTAGTTCTTCAGAGACATAGCCGAGCAGTGGATACTTTGTTATACTACCAATATTGGCTTCATATCCAAGGTTTTTGTTGAAACGCATTTAACCGGAAACAGCATAAGGTCGCTTGAAACTAAGAAGGCGCATATTCATTAACTCTAAATACACTAACCATAGGTATATGAATAGTTAGTCAGTACAGTATCGATAAGATGATGAATTGTTATGCCTAGATCCCTCACTTGGCCTTCGCCATACTTCGACTCGCAGCCCTGCCGTATGTAACAGTGATTCGACTAATTCAACGAGGGTTTAAGCCTTGTCAAAACGACAACTCAATGAACAAATCGAACATCGTGTAGAGCAGGAAGTGTTTCAACCACAAACAACACCCAGAGGGAGACGTACGTACGGGCACACAAGGCAAGGAACACTGAAACGTATAACACGGATTCGCACGCGTTTCCATTTTCATTCTACATGATGCCGAGTTTAAAAGATGTCAATGATGTATTTACAGCTTGAAGCAGACGACCATAAGTTTTTCCTTCGCATTTTTTGCAGCTTCCACAATTAGTAGCAGGGTAATCGAAACTACCCTAATCCACGCATATACATAAACAAAAATAATTTTCATTCATATTTACTTATACTTTCTGGGTTTTGGCAAATGGCCATAGGCCAACAAAGACAGCAAGCAGCATATCCACCGAGCGAAACCATGATCTTCGTCAAGTTTTCCATTTCTCTTGAAGAACTGTTCGCGTTGGCCAAAGTGCGTTCAAGTTACGCCTTTCATAATCGAATCTAGTCGTACTGCGAGCTTTGTGATCGCCAGGCCGTAAAGAACTTACCACTGTATAGCCTTTGTAACATCTGATGTTGCAGCTGTTTCTTTGTGGCTAAATGCAAAGAGTTAGTTATTGCCACGCAATTAACTCCTTTGTTGGCCGCTGAGTAGCTACTGCATATACTGGCAATGGGCACCGTAACGTATCATACATAGCAAGTTGGAACACCTTGAAGGGCAAGCCCTCATTGGGGCAACTTGAGATTGCGCTTCAACACAAAGGATGATGGCCGCTTTTTTCATTTGGTAGATATATGATAGACATCATTCTATAAAGGTAAAATATTGCTCTTCACTTACTTATTTAGACGGTGGCCGTCAATTGCCTATGAACTACGGAGTAATCCACTTGCTACTGGGATATGAGTGTACAATTAGACACTGTTAAGAGGGAGGGAGCTTGTGCCAGTAATAAATTGAAGCAAATCTCAATGGACTTACTCAGCTGTCAAATCGACCGCGTGGCCGACTGATCAATGTGCGCAGTATGAATTTCTTTTGCTGTTGGGCCGATGATAAATAGGTGATCCATTTAGTGACAAAAAAAACAGCAAAGCCTTCAAATGTCAAGGCTACATAATGGTGCGTTCTCCATGGCTGCATCACGAAGCTGATACCTCACAGAATGCCGATTGCAGAAGCGAGATAGACAACTGGATTCGAGAAGGCAAGTACCAGCTGTTGCAATCGAATTGTTCACTGTTTTCTGAAGCCTCTAGATATATTTCATTAAGTGTGGAAACAAAAGTCCATCCGTTACTGACAAATAGCTCTCTAGCTTGTTGCCGACACATTACCCTACACCCAACGCAATAGTCTGCTCCAGCTTTTGCTTCCACTCATGGTGTAGAGCCAATCGACCATACGCAAGTAACCTTCAGCTTTCGCTGTCCAAGGGGTGTTTGTTTGAAGATCGATATTTGACAGGGCAGCGTTGTTAGCCTTGCAACAGCGTGCTCGTGCGTGGTGTTTGATGTCTTTCCATTCGTCGTCCAACGATCGAGCACCATAGACGGTTATTTCGCGGACTTTAAACAGGATCGGATCCCGTGGAACGCGCAGTCATCGATCACTTTCTCACCGCCGTCCTTTGTTTTCCATCCTCGTTGTTCTCCTTTACCCCTTCCATTTTAGCGCTTCCAACCAGGTCGACATAAAAAGCTAGGCGAAAACTCCTTGGAGACTAGAAGTGCTCGTTTCTTTTCTCAGTAAGAGGTCTGATATGTGAACGTGGCGCAATGTGAGACACAGTATGTCCCTTCCGCTTTCGAAAAGGGGAACCTTACTCGCTCTTGAAGCCTAGTGGACCGGAGTGTACGGAACGGCACCGGTAGGCGAGCAGATGATACCCAGCAAGAGAAGATTAGTAAACTCATCCAGTTATAGGGTAAGTGACAAGTTTAACGTGGGCTTGGCCTTCACGTCTCTAGAAGTGATTCCTCAAACCTATCCCTGGTTGGGCACGTAAAAACGATTTTTATTTGCATTTGTCAATTAAAAGTGATTGCATATTGTGTAGGGGTGCTTAGGTAACTGTGGTGGTGGGATCTTTTTGCCATTGCGACTGAAGTATATCGATGGTTTTAGATACACGAATACGGAATCGAATTAAGAATAATGTGAAGTTTATTCTTCGTCATAAAATTGTTACCGGATCGGGCACAGACGAAATGCATGCTTCATTGTCCACCGTAGTTGACGGCAGTACTTTAAAGCAATTCAAAGATACGATAGTGTTCGTATAGTTGCAAGAAGGCATGTCAATGAGTATTTGAAATATTAAAAGTAAAATATGTTGTAGAACCATGACGGATTTCATAGATTCGATAATTACCAAAACACTGCATTCATTACAGGTAACTGTGCTTCCGTCAAAAGGCTCGAACTGTCGAAAAAAAAGAAAAATAAAAATTCGGAGAACTAAGTCTTTTGCGAAAAAATCTACACTGCGCAATCGGTTGTATCGTGTAGGTACACTCCGGATATACTCCATGGAATCATTGCATTCCCTTGATTAATTTGATGTTCTAATATATCGAGGCAGTCGATCATGAAATAATAATAAAAAAAAAAAAGGTCAATTAACTAACTAACTTTAATAATTCTCTTATGGTGCAACAATAATGAATTCTCCTTCTGATATAATACCTACTATTCGCTGCTCGCGCAAGCGCATATTGGGACGAGATACACATATCTAGATATATAGTTAAGTGATAAAATCATATCGTAAGACTTTTAAAGTTGCATTAACTTAATTCATCAAATGTTTCTTGCAAAACATCTCGATCGACTGTTGATTACAAGTAACAGTCGAAAGGCTGATAATAATAATTATCTGTTTCAATTCGTTAATTATTCAACATGCTTGCAAGAAGGTTTGAACTTATTATTTTTAAATTCCAGAATATTCAATTGTTTCGTTTGTGCCCTGCATTGCACCATTTCAACAGGCGACTGGCGGTGTCCAGCACGAAATAAATGCGCTTACTCTAAGATTCGAACCCACAACTTACATGCCTCTAAATGGTTCGGGTCATCTAAATGGTTACATTGTTATAAAGTGCGTGAGACGATTTCGCTTATCTCATGACTTCCTTTGTAGTGTCTAAAGAGACTACAGGGCCAAAAACCAGGAGTCGGCCCAGAGAAACAGCTTCCGTATCGTATTATATATTGCTGACCGATTCATCACCCTGACTTAATACCAAGTACATTACAATTGACAGCATTGTATCAGTAGTAGTGTCATCGTACGTGCTTGCTCTAGGACGATGAAACTTTTACAAACTGACCGTTTGTAAACCATGACTTTGTTATACATTAAGAAATTTAAAAAAATACGAGACAGCGATGTCCGTCCATATGTACCGATAGCCGTAAACGAGCATATCATTTTCTATCTGCTCTAGACCGAATACCCACAAGTAGGAAATGCTTGTCGGATCTAAAGGTAAAGCCCGTCCTAGTCAAAGCCTCCACTGAATTGTTGCCAGGTTCGCCTGTAAAAAAACGATGGAGAATAATATATATACGCAGGTAGGACGTTTAGTTCTTTAAAGTTATCGAACACAAATGTTTTCCTTGGCAAATGAAGATCTTTCCTCTCGTAAAGCGTCTCAAGTACAAAAGCGCCTAGTAGTGTCTAACAGCCTACATACCCAGCATTGCGTCGCCTCTGTATTGGGCTATCGAGCCAGGGAGGAAAGTAAAATAACCGAATGGCATATCGAAATCCTTTTGCACGTAGAGGCCGGTTTTTCTTCTTTTACTCTGTCGAATAACCCAGCGGTAAGGACAGACGAATTGCGAACTGTCTGGTTTTGTCCGCACTTCGCTGATGATCCACTCTTTCCGAAGGGTTCATTTAGGATCTTACGATAAAACAGGGCGGCACATTTCGGTTCACCTCATTTCCCGGCCTGAACGTCGGAAGAAAAAAGGACGGTTTTGAGTCGACGGTTGGATCAACATTCGAGCTTGAGCAGGCCCGATACTGAGCAGGGCCTTATGTAACAAAAGACTACCTTTCACCGCCAGCAGAACTGTACGACGCTTTCCTTCCTGCGAACGTTCCTTTTTCGCCCGGCCGCAACATTTTGCCGTTTCAGTTAGAAAGAAAAACATTCACAAAGCTACAAGTGCACACGCCAGTCTTTCCACCGTACCGCCATATCCTGTGAACGCCCGAACAAGAGACAAAAGCAGCTGAAGAAAAGACATCTGGCATATCCTCGATCCACTTAAGTTGTACCAGTTGTGAGATGGCGCACGGCAGTGGGACGGTGACCGACCGGTCGTATGTTAGTCTCTTTATTATAACGCTTTAAACGTTACAAGAAATGCTTTCAATTCAACACGGAACGTTATTGTTTGTGGACCGTTGTGGTGGTCTTTCTGAGCTTAAAGGATGTCCATTAGTCACCTAGGCCACTGCCCTTCATATTTGCATATTTTAGCAAATTTTAGGTTACCTTTTTGTATTGCGTTTTTCACTTCAAAAGGACAACACGTCAATAGACGCGTGACTCGTACACGAATGACTCGTTCACTCGAAGTTTTTTTTTTGTAAAAAATATCATGCATGCGTGTCTAGATCCGAACATGCCCTTTATGCAATGCTGCTCTATAACACCAAACTCGCTACAGCCTCATCGGTTACAAGCGTTATTTTTTTTTGTGCTACGAAACGTTCGTTGTGGATGCGAGCGCGTCTGTAACCAAAAGAGAGTTTACCCCTATAAAATAATGTAATGTCATCAATTACAATCGGATCACCTCGCACAGAACTTCACAGAACGGACACACTACGGAACCGTTTCGAATGAATCATTACCGAAGCTTTTACGTTTTTCATCTTTAGGAGGAGAATATTTTAATTGATGTCGTATCCATATACTTGTCTGTCGATTAAAACCGAAAGCTACAACCCCCTCCCGCAGATGCGGATAAGCCTGCCTTTTTACAATACTTTGTGGCACCTACATTCATGCACTATATCTTCTGTCTTCCATGCTTCATACAGTCATAGCATTATAATGTTATTAGAGGGAGAAAGCAGCTGTATAATAATCAAGTGGTCATTGGTGTTCATTCATCCATTCGCACTCCGTTCCTACCTTACACCCCCCTCTCCCTAAAACAGCAGGTTCAAACATACAAGCTTGTCTCTGTGTAGGATCGGGAACCCAATTTGTTAAGGTTGATATCTGTGTTTCGTGCACCGTCGGAGCGCGGAAAGGGCCCACGACATCAATGCTCAATACGACTGCTATAATGTATGATGTACTGCACATGTACTATTAATAGACTTACCCTTGGTATTGATCGTAGTAAAACACGGCGACTTGACAAAACGCTTTATTCGTGTCTCGACTATAGGTTTACGTATTTGTCTTGACCTAGTGATTTAGGAGTGTTCGGCAAAAAGCGCGGTCTCGAGAGAACTGAAATGAAGACGATGAGTCTGAGAATGGCGACACACTTTCGAGTGCTCTTTTATCGTATGGGTATATGCACACGAACGAATATACGTGACAGAATTATCAGGAAGATGCCCCGACCTTTCAAATTGAGAACAGATCAGAACAGAAGCGGACGAAATATATATATATATAATAAAAAGTACTAATAAAAAATGTGTCGTTTATTTAAGTCTGCTGATGTCAAGTGAAATAGTCTATAAAGCGCGGCTGACCCTCAGCGTCTAGTCCCTACGTATTGAATTATACTCCGAATTCAAATCATGAGATATTGCTACGGAGGTGATTCAGGAGGCATCCTTGCAGCATAACTGGGCCCAGTCCAGTCCCCCGCCGAAATTGGCGAAAAGTAGGCCTACATTACGGAGTGTCGGCCCCGATGCGACGTAGTATATGCTATGTTTCTTCCTATCGGTTGTTAGTTATTCGGTCTGATGAGTTAGATATAAGATAAGGACTCTTCAATTATCAGGAGGCTTTTAGCTTAGTAGGCATATATATAGAAGTCGTCCATCTGAATGTAGAAATCATGTATGTACATCGAAATTTATATGGCACAACACGAAAGCATATTTATTATATATATAATATGCAGCTCATTAGAATAATAATAGATATTGACAGGATCTGCCCAGTAGTTAATTTATCCCACGTTTGACGTTCGTCGCTCCTGTGGACATTATAGCTACGAGCCGTACGTAAGCAGATGTCTGCACTAGACCGTATTGGCGCAACGCTCAACGTAAAGGACGAACGAGGTGATCATGTATGCACTTCTACACAACCCCCAACTTCGATCATCTGCTGCTTTTATTCATAACGATACAAGGCCAGTTCTACATGGCCGAGGGTTGCTGCAGAACGAGGTTGTGAACCGAAAATATTAAAAAAATATATCACCGTGTAATTTCCAAGAAACAGTCATACAGCGCCAGTATAGTACCAATGGCACTGCATGGATCTGAGACCCTGAAGGTAAGTTGAACAAGTTGTTATAATGGCTCTAATGTTATATACACGTAAATGACTGCTCTACACATTGAACGGTAGTGAACTGTAATATTCTTTATTAGAATTGTTATCTTAGCTGGTGGGTAACAGATACAAGGTAGTCACATCTTGATAAAAGATTCATTAAATGTATACAGGTAACATCAAAAGGAATATGTATTTTTTCGTTTCTCAAAAATTTCAAAGGCTTTGTCAAGGTTAAAGCTTTTTAAAGGTTAAAACAAATTACCGAAAAGCGTCTAATTGTATAAAAAGAAAGGTAAGTGAATACGCGCGTCTCTTAGAATACGATGATATCTCTTTCCATCGTATTGAAATACCATTTAGATATTATTTATTAATCTCTGCTGATGGGAGTCAAAAATTTTATAATATTATTATATAAATAGGACGTATCTTAGTATATGATATCAAGGGGAGTGAGTATATTGAAAAATGCTTCCCGTCAGAGGAATTATACGAATCTCGTTGGACTTATAGAACTAACTAGAAAGATTTAGCAAGATACCCTAATGATGGTAGCGGGGGCCAAGGAACGGCGTTATATCTATCGGTACTTGCTCCGCATCTAAATCGCACGCACGCATGATTAGGCTCATTAAAACCTGGTTTTCAGCGGAGTCCATGGAAGGACTTATGCGCGGCAAAGCGGGTGACAACGACTATGTTTAGCTGGTTCTATTGTTTGCACTCATTTTTTCTTGTCGCAACGCTTGAAATAAAGAAATCCCCGTCAATCTTCCCGAATTTCCTCGTTCTTATGGTTGGTCTTAAAGATCCGTAGCTGGGAGCTCAAAGCAAGGACGTAGATCCTTAAATAACCATGGCGAGTGCGCTACGAGCGGCGAATTCGTGTCCAACATCATCTTTTGGGAGGAGGCCTTGATGCGATTTAATTGTTCGAAATTCTCCACTGTAAGATCTTCTGTAAAATCTTCTTCAATGACGGGTGTTCCACACGTTACGATGGGAACTATTTTAAGGTCGGACAGACGAAGAGCGGTCGCGAGGGGCAAGCGATAAAGCGATTCGATGGCTCATGCGGCGTTAGTCCCCGCATTGAAAAGTCCTGTTAAAGGATATCGCGTTGCATTAAAATTCGTTCCTCGATAGGGCGCGCTTTCCAATTCCACTGAGGCTTTAACCACAGGCTTCCGGACTCACTTCTTGCATGAATATGTATCAACAGTATCTGCTGTTCTATCTATAATGGTTTACACCAAAATTTCGTTTTCCTGAATCCCAGTTGCACAGTTTGACGACCTTGAAACTATCAATAGTTACCCAAAACGCTGTGCTAGATACGCTTCGGGGCGAAGCAAAATTATGTCATTTTATTTGATGATAACTGGATTCCGTTCTCATGGGTAAAAGCCTTGAGAAAAAGAACTACTATAGTTGAAATTGATCAGACTGGTCCTGCATACTTTTTTGCCTTTATCAAGTTTATTAGCTTGCTCGAGGCACACATCGCTCGAACGATGGCAGAATTGCCGGAATCATCAAAATGTTCGATGCACATAGATGACAACATAAATAGCTTGATTATGCTGTTGATATGGGGTATCTCGACTATCGTAACTTAATTTTTTGAGAAGCAGTCGCTAGCGAGTTTTCCCTCTGTTAAACGTACCAGTCAAAGTACTTCGATACGTATGAATGAGGATATCGTTCAGACATCAAATGCCTCGCCCAAAACCTCACTATTTAGTCCGTTCTCAACTTCAAACGGTGGAAAACAGACTTAAACTTTTGGTTTGATTCTTACACGCTGGCCCGATAGCAAAAATGTTCTCACCACTTGCGTCGGACCTGTGTAATTCAAAAATACTGTATATTTCCTCTACAACTTTGTATAATTATACTAAATGTAGTATCTAGGTAGATCTTGGACAAAAAAGTGGTTGGGACTCAACGTATAATCATGATTAATCTGTACGATACTTGCAATGACAAAAAAACAACTGATAAAATATCATACTTTATGCGATCAAGCTGTGACCAGGCCAGTAGGTGTGCATGGAAGAAAAAGCAAGTAATAACATAACGAACGACCAACAAGATACTGTCAATAATGCTTCGATCTATACCAAATATCTGTTTAACAAAAAAAAGTGCTTTCTGCTAGTATAGTCTTGTCTCAGGACAAACCTTAGAGCCTAAAGATGTTTTCCTCGCACAAGTATGGTGAATGCGAAACTGCGGTCGCATTGTTCCCTTGTAGGCTCATAAGGGATCTACCCGATCCGATACGTGTAAGAAGAAAAGTGTTCTGATGTACGCATCAAACTGGTGAGATGTCAAAGATTAATTGCAATCCGAGGACCATCGAACTCAGGAAATCCTTCAACATGTCTTCTATCATTTTGCAACCGAAATAAATAGCTCTCAAGTAAGAATTTTGGATAATGGCTGGCGGTATCGATCCTGAAGAGATTTCTTTCAAAGGAAAATTAATTTGTAATGTGCAATTACAATCTTCGACATACATAATTTGCAGCAGAGAATCTAACAGCAAGAAAGTTAAACATAAACTTTTAAATAGCAACTTAATGATAATCAAGTACCATGGGAATGGAAAAATAAATACGCCTAACCTACCGTGCTGGTTTGTAAAGGAATAATTGTCTTATTGGCGCATACTGTGCATGTATACATTTGAAGGGTTCAATTCTGCTTTCTCTGAAATCCAAACACCACCAGGTAATGCACTGCAAAAGCATAGGGTGAGAGGCAAAACGCTCGAGAGAGGATTTTAGTTTAAAGCTGTGATCATTATTAGCTTTTTTCTATTATTGTCGTGTCCTTGTCGTGTACTATTGTTATTTCTGATTTTGTTGCGTTTGTGTAAAATTTCGTAAATGGAAATAGAATTGGATAAATTATTATACGAATAGGAACATATTTCGGCCACCGTCAACCGATAACACATCTTAGCCATAATTGTCTTTGGCTGCATTTGTTTCCTTATTTCAATAAAATTGTAAAACATAGAGATTTGTTCAGATATTTCACTGATCTTCACAGCCACGTTCTATCTTAAGGCTAACTAAAGGCATCTTGACAATTTAGCACGTCTACTATTATTAGGTTTAAGCTTTCAAATGGCGCCAACGCCGACTCCACGTTGCTCATATTACCCGAGTGGTACAAGCCATCCAGCAAAAAAACGGTCAATACTGTTTCGACAACCCAATATTAATATTGTTGTTTTTACCATATGCAGTAAACCTTTTTAGAGCGACCCCTGCTTAATTATTTGTTTCTAATCCATGCTCGTGTTTTCGTGACAATATCCTACGCCTAGCAACAAAGCATGGTAATGAGGAAGTCACCAACGTGAAAGAAGCTTTGTAGACTGTCCAATATCGTTTAGGTCGTCGGAGTGATGAGCTAGGCCTATTTTCCCACTTTAATCGCGCATCGAAGATAAATTACTTATATGAAGCTAAATCGTCAGTACATAGCTTATCGCCAAGCATTTTGGCTGGAGCGGATTTGACCTTCGTAATAGCTTGGTAGGTAACGCTATTGATTGCTAACGTGTTAGGCATACATTGTGGTCTGGGTTCGAATCTCGGCATTCGTTTCGTGATGACTGAGAGCCATCAATCTGCCTAACGGCGAGGTCGAAGGTAAAACTCGAAACGTAGAAATTTGGTTAAACAAAAGCATCATTTGGTTCAAGAGATGCTGTCTGGCGGCAGATATACACATACCAAAAGTCGACCGTACGATTCAAACGCCATTAAACGGATTATTGAATTAATAAAATATATTCTACTCAGCATAACATTAGATCATCTACTAGGTAAATCAGTAGACAAGCTAGAGGCAGCGAACCTGCAGCGTTCACAGAAAATTAATTACAGTAAAATCCCTTAACTTAACTTCGTAACAATTATTTAAAATTTACTAATCCTCTTTTATGAGGCCATAATATAATTTAATTAATTTAGGCCATTATAATTGAAAATGAACAAGAACAATTTGATAAATAGTTTATTAGAAATACCCAGATTGGCCTATTATGATTTGGTTATCTTGCTATTCTGTCCTTTTAACATATTATCGCATCCAGCTCCAGATTAATCGCAACTTCAACTCGTAATCGAACTTCCTCGTTTCATTAAAGCTCGTGCTCTATTTTTTTGACTGAACGGCTTCTAACACAGTTTGCATATAGACATTTCTTTTCAACTTTAACGACACGGAAAGATATGCCACGATCGTAAAGTTTGGGAATCCTGAAGATCTCGCAGCATTTCAAATGTCGCCCTATGCCTCAAGACGGATCTAGGTATCGCGTTTGAATATTCCCGCGTAGGCTTTATCGGCTGCCTTGGCTGTCAATAGTGCTGCTACGGTGCGTAGTAGAAGTACCGTAGCAGTGTGAGTTCGCCGCCTTGTCAATCCCGCTATTTGACAGTGACGACGAAATAATTTTGTTAGAAGCGCGTTTTCAGGGGCATTCGAATACGTCGAGTAGGAAGTGATCAACGGACCTGGCGGCTGCGTTTCATTGGTCGATGATACGGAAGATATGGGACCGCAGTATTATTGTCACAGTGCGTATGACACATAGTAGAAACATCTGCAGTTTGGAACTGTCGAATTTATGCGACGATGAGTCTTCGGTAGGTCGACAAGAACAACAACAGCAGCAGCTAGTCACATCGTGTATGTTTCACGTGAACAGGATGTTCTTGCGTAATGCCAAATGCAGTTGTGTCTATCTATTGTGTACCATTAGGTTTCGTACATCTCCCTCGACCCATATTGCTGAAATCATTTAGTATTTCAGCAGAAAGTCTTCCAGTGGTGTGCATTTTGTCTCGAATGTATCTTCAGGTGATTTAAACATTGATCTGAGTAGGCAGAATCATTTGCTCTTTTCGGGTCAGAACTAACTATTATTAATAATAAAGTTCTACACAATTTTCAGTATTATCATTGACAGACGGTGGCCTATTACACGACTGGACACAGTCACTAAGTCAGTTTAGCCATTTTGGCCCATTTTGTCCCTTAGCGCTGTTGGTTTCAGTTCAGTTTTCGCGTGAATTACAAATGACTTCGCGAAGGTTAATAGCAACGTAAGCTTAAGCCTCATGAGGTGCTGCGAAAAAAACGAAACATCAATCGTTATAATATAAAGTATATTTGCCTTTATTGTTCCACATTTAGAATCGCAGCAAAGTTTATTTTAACGCTTCCTAGCCGGAACCTTGTTGAAGATATCGACACTCGTATAGCAATTGCTGCGGTGTGTTGGATTTGATGAGATGATTTCCTTTCGTAAGTGTTCCTTGTCCTACTTGTGTTTGTTGGGCATCGAAAAACATGGATGGCCTAGCAAAGAAGCGTCGAAGAGCTAGCCGAGAGGCGAATTGAATCAGTCGATACGACCACGGGACAAAATGCACGTCGAAAGAGAAAGCTCGGCGAATCAGATTGGACGGCGTTGAGACCGAAAAAAAACTAACAACAACCTCTTCTAACTAACAACAAGGTTTCTTGCGCCACTTTTGCTCTAACAAAATCTGCCAGTTTAATAAATAGTTAATTTAGTTTCAGTGCATTTTGAAGTAATTAATTTGAGGCAACAAATCCATCACGAAAAGGAGCGCACGAACGCTTACGCCTTATGCGACAATCAGTTGAATCAAATCATAAATTTCTCATCTCGCTAAGTGCCACCACCCCTGAGATATCGGAATATTTTGTAAATTCTGCTCGTTCACGGTTATGCAGTGGTTAATGGTGCCGATCAATATTTATATTAGACTTTTTCGTAATACGCACGTTTACGACAATCGAAGACGAAAGCGTTTCATTGGGACTATATAAAAATGATTAGCGTCGCAAGGAGCGCAAACCTTGTATGGTGCCTGTAAGATGCGAAGAAATTTAGGTAGTGCACCAAACGCTGTTTCTTATAATATTTGGCAGAAGGTTTGTTTTACAAAGATGTCCATTCACTTTTTGCTTTCTGTTCCTTTTAGGTTCTTAGATACTCCATAGATACTTAAAAACGATCAAGCAGTGCAAAGCCGACTCCAGAGCTTTCGTTTCTTAAAGGATACAAGTATTGGCGATGGTGTTCGCGTGATCTGAGAATCCGAATACCCCAAACATCAAACCACACCATAGCACCGTTCGAGGATCCATGGAGAGTTTGTCGATATTTTCGTCTTACTAGTTTCTTTATTCTCCCTTCCTCCATACAAGCTAACCTAAGAACCTGCAGCAGCGACGACCTAACGTTGCTGGCACTCCTTTTCCGCTCTACCTGACGCACTGTTCCGTGACGTTGGCTCATAAGTTTTGTTGAAGTTGAAAGCAGCTGCCCAATATAGTTAGCTGTGCTGCTGTTCAAACTAAATAATATGCCTTCTTTTCAAATAAGCACGCTCTGATTGGCCGGGACAACCTGGCTGACGCAGCAGCAATAAAGACGGTGCAGACTCACGCAGCCTATGATCGATACCGGCAAACCGCCGGCGAGATAACTATAATTATCATGACACAGTCTGGCTCGCACTGGGCGGACCGTAGAAGTAGGAAGGATCCGCAGGAAAAATCGAATAAAGGCAAGGGCAGAACCCCACTGGAAAAGGAACTGGGGCTGCAAGTAGTCCCGTCACTTGACCAGCCCAGGTGCGTTGCAAGTGCGACGGAAGTGAATGAGGAATATTAAGGCAGAAGTTGAAGGTGAATCGATTGCCGAACGTCAAACCCTGTAGCGGATCTGCGCTTGGTAACCAATAAAGTGGAATGAGCTACCGGAGTACAGGCTACTAGTTTGATAGTTCTGCGGTATGAAATGCGACGCTTCTGATTCACTAGCTCATTTTTAATTCGATTGAATTTTTTATTTTTGAGCGGCAATATTTGAATAGTGTGCACGCAGATTTGCTCGGGTATGTCACTGCAATTTTTATCCCAGCACGATGGTCACGGGAATGAGTGATCAAACAGTTTTTATAATAATGATCGTTATCATTGTTCGAGCACTTATAATGCTATGCGAACCGTTAAACTTACGGCTCTCTTAATTCTATCATTTTTTGTCGCTTGATGTCGCCCGAAATGGGTAAACCAGCAATCAAACCATCGTTTACGATACGTCTTACGATACGCGCACATACCAAAACAGTCGTTCTACCTCGGCGTTATTGCCCCGCGTGTTGTTGCCTGCGATAGTTTCTAATGTGTTTTTTGCCTGTGCATTGAATCAACGAGAACCGATATCTTTTCTTGACTTCGTCTTTTTTTGCCGTTTTTCTGTAGTTTTCTTATTTTCCTTTTTTCCCTCTTTGTCTCTCGCATCGAGGCTTTTAAACGATTCGGAAATGCTAGAAATTTTTTGGTAACATTTTTTTTCTTACATGACAGCAAAATCGAGGGTATGCCTACGACAATGCAACTGAGCGTTATGAAGGAGAACGTTTTGATGATTGGTCTGCCTCCACACCTAAAATTTAACCGAAAAATGAAAACGAAAAAAAAAGATTGAAGCTTCGATGCTAATGCACAGGCACGCTGTGCAGGGCGTAAACGTAGACATGAAGGCATGTTGGCAATAAATGTGAGTGCGAGCCAAAATAACGATAATAACAAAAAGTCGTGTGACAGACATCTCAGATAAACTAGGCGATCGAACGAATTGTTGCAGCCGGAAAAACTGAATTATTGTCATTTACGGTAACTTCGGTTCCTCTGGACAACACGGTGATCCCGTTATCTTTGCCAACTTGTCACGGCGTATGTGCTTGCAGTAAATACTATTAATAGTACGGAGGGGGTTGCATAGGAAATTTTTTTAAAAACTGTTTTTGTAGCGAACGGTAGCTCATCCTCATTGTATCCCGTGGGTAAAGGTCTTAGTTTAAGTTAAGGTGTATGTGTTTGGTGTAAAGAAAATGATCTTACATGTAAAATTATGAATCAGATGGAAGGCTTTTATCAGTCACCTATACAACGCTTTGTATATTGTCGAATATCTTTTCCAGTTATAGTTTTCTGTCATTTCATCTATGATTTGTACCACAAGCATATCATTATATATTGGCCAACATTTGAGGCGTTATTGTCTTTCTCCGTATCTTCAACACTTTCATCAGCCTAAATATCTTATAACGGCAGGGAGCCACGACGTCTATTACGACCTATGCGCACAAGTAGCTCAGAATTTTCGTCCGTGCAGTCAAGACAAAGGTCGACAGTTAATGGATTTCGATTTTTTGCCACGCCTAGTGTCTCAGAACGATAGTAATGTCGATGCGTCGTCAAGTGGCACGATAGGCGTTTTTTTCACTTACTAAAATGATTGCTTGATAAACTTAAGTGCCTTTGGGTTCAAATGTTTCACGCAGAAATGAAGGTCTTCTTCGAAGGGTGGTAGTGGTTGCAATGAGCCTGGGTGTGCGTTCTCTATGAACGATCTGATCTGATAGGCAAGAGACAATGCTCGAAACTGTTGTATTGTAGAGCACTAGGCGACACGTTGTATGCCGATTTTACTCGACGAGATGGCTAGAGACGAGATGAATGAAGACCAACTAAATCCCAAAGGTCATATCCAAATGACTTCGGACGGTTTGACCGTCTGCAGCGGATGGTTTCCCGTTGCAAGCTGCGTATAGCTAATAAACTGGCGTAGAACGTTCGCCTTTCATACGAATTGAAGCTAGGAGAAGAATATGGTGAATTGGTATGCGTTAATTGTACGTCTTTAGGTAACTGTCTAGTGCTAAAACAACTAGATTGTTTACATGTAATAGACTGTTTTATTTTCGCCAACTTTCGTGGTGGGCTATAAAAAAACTAATATTCCACTGTTTCGTAATCTGCCTAGTAAACGTGCGATGTATTCTCTAGAAAACTGCCTAGAAAACGTAAGCGATGAGAAAAGATGCGTTAAAGTTGTTTGAGTCAAGTTCGTAGTACGTTTGCGCCGTTTAGCGAGAAAAAAACTAGCGCACCTGATCATCATGCTCGATTTATGCGCTCAAAAAAAAACCTGTCAAAGGCTTCATTCTTCCAAAAAGAGTTCTGAGATCGCTAGCGTACACAACAGAATACTTATAAAAGTATTCTGTTTCATTACTATAACGTGTTTTTTAGGTGAAGTGGTGGCCCCAGCTTATGTGTATCTAACGAAGTTTACGAAAAGGTAGGCATTTGGACGTCTCTTCATATGCGTATGTTTAAAAATAGCGCGAAATTTACCACTGGCTGTTCTGTTGTTGCTCGCTATGTGGCTACAGACTATTATCGTATTTATCCGTGAGCTCGTTACATAAAATTCTTCGATGAGGGGGCGCTAAAGAACGCGAGAGGGAAAGAAAGCAATGGCTAACCATTGAGAGGTTGTTCCAAAAGAGATGTATTATTCGCGAACAACGAGTATTGCACGCAAGGCACTCGGCAATGCCTAAATATTCTTATAGTCTGTAAAGCCTGTCGTGTCCTAATTATGGCGATGTGTTGCGTACTCGGTTACCTAGGCAAGTAGAGAACGAAGCGGACTGGTTAGAAGAACAAGTTCGATTAGTTCGGTATCGGTCGAGAGTCGGTTGGCTAACCAGAGGAACATAGCCCCAGGGTGGGGATATCTGTTTGCGTACCCCGTACACGTAGATGAGGAAGGGCCTGCATGGGCCAAAGTTTGCTTAACACATGCCGGTGTTGCGGATAATAAATAACTGTACTAACATATTTTTTAAAAGCTCTTTTAATAAAATAAGTTCTCCAGAATTCGGTCATTTTCGACAAAATGAGGCGAGCTGTATATATGTGAAATTGGTAAGAAGTGCGTAAGTACCGTGACTTATGTTCATCATTCGACATGTACAATATACGAATTATCACTTAGCTGAATTGTACTTCTATTTAGTGTTTTCCAATAGTGCAGCACTTGTCTCAAATATCTATGGGGTTTTCATACAATATATAGTTGAATGTACTGACGTTTGCAAACTAAGTTACTTCTATAGCCTTTCAAAATATGGTTTTTAGAGAAGCGAAACTCCGGTAGAAGAACGTGGTGCTTATTTTTCAACGCAACGTGTTCCATACGACACAAAAAAGCCATTAATTAGCCATTTCACGTAGATTCCTCTTTTGCAATTTGCTCAAGGTAAAAGTCCAGTAAGGTGAATTTTGACTCGTGACAACCTAAAAATTCAGAAAGCTTGATAGTATTAAAATTAAAGGATTGGCATTAGGTTGCAAGCAAAGGGAACGCAGTGGCCCATGAAACTTTTATTCGAACTATTATAATATACTGATAATTTGTTTCCAGTCGTTGTGGATCGTAACAGGCCGTGAAACATTACCACATTCGTATGTTCCTGCTACTTTATGTAAGACAAGCAGTATATCACAGACTATCTGATTTCCTGACGATGCTGACATCCGCAGTTAATCATTTAGGAATCATAAGGGCGGTATGAATTACCTATGTTCATATTTTTTTTTATCAAACAATTACTTTGCCAGTCAGTCAGATAGGCTATGCATATAGGCTAGATAAACAATACTGAGACAGTTCGCGGTCAGTTTTCTCCTATTATGTTGTCGCTATGTTTAGTTGATATGAATCCACAAAGCCCGCCTTAGATTAGCGATTCAGATAATGACATTGCGCATGAGTTGACTTTTCAAAGTTGGCAACGATAAATTTAGAGTTTATTTATAAATGGCCCTTATATCTGCTTTGTCAACTGGTTTAAAAATAGATTAATTTAAGACCTAGACCACCATGCAGCTTCCTGATCTTATGCAGGGTAGAGAAATATGCATATTGCTTGTTTGACACGGTCGAAACATTTAGCGCTAGATGTTTTTATGGGAACATTTAGGCTAACGGAGGAACGTCGTGAATATGGACTGTCATAAGGGCACTGGTAACTAAGTGCTGACTAAAGCAACCCATAGTGGTTTCTGAGCTGCGGACGTCAACCCAATGAAAAGGCTAGCAATTTCGATTTTCTTGCCAAAATTTTCAAGCGTGAACACGTTCACCTGTCTTGGCTTTATTGAACTACTGAAGTACATCTCAATGAATGATTGCTCCTTGTATATACATATATCTATACATATATATGTATATATATATATACATATATATATATATGTATATATAGACACACACACAAAAGAAAGTTTCTTCTCAATTCAAGTCATTTACATCCGTGTGGCATAAATCTATATATGTATACTGCATATGTAACTGCAGATAAATTAAATAAAATAGCAGCATTGTTGTTTGCGTATGAATTTCTTTTACAGCCCAATGTCTTTCCAGACTTTACTATATCAGCTCCGGGTTACTTCAAGCACAGAACTAACTTACAAATGACACTGCCAGTCGTAGTTACGTTGCTAAGCCGACCCATAATCACGAATAACACTGGTACTTCCATCTGTGGTGCACTGCATACTTCGTATGTGATATATTCTTGTTTCGTAGCATGTCGCAAGCTTTTGCTGGCATCGCCCTAACTTAGGTACTGATAACACGTTAAATAAATTACGATAACGATTAGAGTTGAAAATTGAAAAACATCTTCTTCGGGTCACTTACAATTACACAATATCATATCACAGAAACCAGCGTGTCTAATTCTAATCCGCGATAACTCGTTCGTTGCTTGTCGTCCTACGGCAACTGTTTTTTTCCCTGTAGGCGATTGGTTTGACGAAGGGTTCTCTATCAGATAGTCATCACCTAAATTACTTTTATTCACACTCAAATACGTTTCGCATCGATCTCGTACGTTTTATGTGGTGTCGTATAACGAGTCTTTTGAAGTTTTGGGTGTGACTCACTTTTCAAACCAGCGGTCTAGTCCTACTAGCAACAGGGCACTTTACGGACATACGCACACAGTTACAGTCGTCGATATCTGGCCTTTTTATGCAGAGCGGGAGCTAATTAGAATAGAAACGTATGACTGAAACCGAAGCTAGGCTCTTATTATAATAATTTTCCATTCAAAACCATGCGTTGGCTCTTTTTTCTTTTTTTTTTTTATAATTTGACCTGCACACAAGCCTCCGTTAGTACAAGCCTGTCAACTAAAGTCGTTGTCAATGACCGTTTTCTTTAAATAATCCGTTATGTAGTAAGACGGTGCACTCGGCGTTAATGGAACGCAATGGAGTTCGAGACGGCGAGAAGTCACTGTCACCACAAGGCCTGGTTAGGATTTAGGCTAGAGTTCCGTTTTCTTGTTGTTTCTTTGCTGTATAAGCAACCTTTGCAATAAGGCATAACAATTACGGGTTCTATATAT
>NW_019211454.1:7569953-7745179 GCF_002443255.2 Varroa destructor | reverse complement strand
TATATATAGAACCCGTAATTGTTATCTATATCCAAAGCAAGGTATATTCCGAAAAAGAAAGTAACACATGCAAACCTTATCACTGCAACTCAAAGCAACTTTCAAAATTCTGCCGACGAATGACCAAACCGAGAGTCGATCGGCGAACAATTACGTTATCAGTTATTAACTATAAACTATAAGTGACATGGGCATTTTCCCATTTTGTCTTGTTTGCAGGTATAGACCTTGTTTTGCGTATGTTTGCGGCGAAAGGATTGTTGGAATAAACATCGATAAACGTAAGCGTATTTGATTCGATTGGTATGCTGCGTTTTTCTAGGTTAATATTGCGTAATAACTAAAGCAGAGTCATTGTTGAATTAGGCCTAGGGGTCCTGTAATAAATTTCGTATTTACACGGACGTACACCGAAAGCTATTCATATCTAACGTGTAATAATATAAAAAAGAAAAAAAAAATTTTATTTTAGCATTTATACCGGAAGTCCTACACTGACTTAGTTAGGCTAGAATATAATCAACATCCCCAGTCCTCTACCAAATTTACGTGAACTCAGTAAAATGGTCTGAGTTTGGCCGTAGACCCACGGTTTTACGCTGGGATGGACCAGCCATAGGAAACAATACATCATAATAAGGTCCAGTCTAGTGCCTTGACCGGACGCTAAATTCAAAACATAACAGAACAATCTTTAGGCAGTGTTTATGCTGTATCGACTCCTGTATTCTATTGTTATACAAGCCTGAACCATGATGGTGTAATGTCAACATCATTTGCATTGCTTCGTCCCACAGAACCAAATTCGATTGCTTAGGTTAAGGAAACATGCTGAAGTCTAGATAAAGTCCTGTAATTTAGGTGCGTCCGTTCGAGACACGTACAAAAAAGCTGGTAACCAATACTCCCCCTTCCCCTCCCCTCCAAGAGATAGGCTATTGGTTGTTCGTATGGGGGAAGAGAGAGATGAAATTTCAGAATCACCGTGCACGCTCAAAGCCGTGGCCACAATTATCGAATGTTTAATTCTCTGAGGTAATACAACCAGACAACTTGTAGTTACTTCACCTGAGGCCTCGCCTAATACGACATTTGTACAGATCTCCCACATGGAATGTACGACTCGATTGTTTTTTTGAATAAACGCAAACTAAATCCTTGACGTTTTACAGAAAACCTTGCTTATTGTGGATATTTGATGTTCCTCTAAAAATATATTACCCTTTGGTGCAAATAACACAATAGTTCTTAACCAAAAATACAAATGCCGTCTTAACTGATGCAAACTTGTCTATTCGAAGGAACTATTTGTAAAATATAAGCTTTTTCGAGTAGACGGCGATGCCAAAAGCAGATTTTCTGGAAACAAATATTTATAGCTAATTAATAATAAGAGTTAGACTGTCGTCTGCACTGGTAACCAACTAACTTATGGATCTGAGCTCAAGAAGCAGTGATCGGCGAAACAGGTCTGATCTAGTAACAGCAGCTCAATTGAATATCTAACGGCAATGGCATAACTACGAATTTGCACACCAAATGATCCTGAGTTCCCTAAACTGATTTAAACCCATGCAGCCATTAAGAAGAATGATATATAGGAAGGGGATATGGGTCAGATCGGTAAGCAGGCTCGATGGCAAACGCAAGTCTTCCTCAGAAAGGCTGCCAGAAGCACATATGAGGAACTCGAGTCAGATTTAGGACTTTGAGGATGAAGGACTCTGTTATTTTACAGTGGTAGCTGATGTTAGCTGCTATGATAGCAGCATAGGTCATAGTTAACCAACATCGTCATTTTCCGGTAATTTTACTTCGATTTACTCTTAATAAAAGTAAATCGAAGTCCTGTTATTGTATTGTATAAAGTATTGCTTATTAAGCAATAATGCCTTAAATAAAGATCGTCACAAACATCCTGTATTTACAATTCAAAGCGATCATTTACTTGATTTTTTCCTTTTGCCTATCGAAAACATTTGTGAGAAAATGTACATACAAAAAAAACTGGCGAGGTTAGATTTCCCTAAACGATACCGTTCTTAAGATTTGGCATTTTCATTTATGTGACAAGATCTAAAAAAAAGTACCTATTTCCTCTTATTAACTGTACGAGGTGATGCAGCTTTTTTGTTTGTTTTTAATTTGCGGATTACAAATTACCATTTCGCACTTTTAACATTCAATATCCTGCACCTATATTATAATAAGAAAAAACATGTTTCTTGTGCTAAAACGATTCGAGTCTGCACGAACGCTTATTGTAGAATAAGTATTTGACAAAACATAGCTTTAGCTTTTTTCTTAAGGTATCATTAGTCACACAGCTCTGGTTTGGTAAGATAGTTTCTTACCAAGCGACAGACAATGGCAGATAGTTTCTTACCAAGCGACAGACAATGGCAGATGTAGGAGTCAGCTTTTCATATCGAGCGAATATTTCTGTCCCGCGAGTATCCTTGACGGTTCATAAATTTCCAACAATACTTTTCTGAACATGAGAACGATTAATCATTATCGTGATGTCAGACAGATGAACTTGAGTATATCATTGACTGCTGATGAAAAACGCGTTCATTAGATAGATTTGATATGTATAAACAAACACCACAGGAAAACTCCGCTGATTTTGTGCTTGATCTTCACAGTTTTGAATGATTTTATTGTTAGCACTCTTTAAGAGGGTGCCTAATATGAAACCAAGTTGTATGACAAAGAAAAAATTGGCATTTTATTGACAAGGGTAATCTTGTGATATACGCTATTAAACCTAATCATATACGATTTAGTACTCAGCAATAATGTTTACCTTGACTATCATAACTAATTCCACAATATTTGCTCTGATGTTGGGCTGAATTGCCTAATGGGCCTGCTATAAAACTCTGAAACTATAGTTTTAATCAAAGGCGGTTCCATTGACCTACCGACATTTAATATTAAGCAGTTGCATGGCAAATGGACAACATTAGATTACCATCAGATACAGACAATGCGATATCATAGTATAGCCTATTTATTATTATCTCTATATCATTCAGAGTCATCAACGATTATACAGTCATTTCAGCTCGTTTCGTTATTATTATTCGAATTATAAAATAGTTCGAGTAATTCCAGTATTTCAACCATTTACCATCGACCCCGACCACGTTTCCACTAACTAACGGAACTAATGTTCAATCACGAGATGATGCCGGAATAGGTTTAACAGAGGCCTTAAACAATAGGCCAGCCAGGTAGTGCGGCAGTAAATCGCTATTGGCTATACAAAACGAGATGTAGTGCATTAGCATCGCCTTAAAGCTAAGACGAAGATAAGTAAGGAAGCGATTGGAAATAGTTCTAATTAAATGTGTAGGTTTAACGAACGGTCGAGAACGTTAGCCGGCCGTTCAAGTTTCGCAAGGGCCAGCAAGGAAAGGCAAGGCCAAGATTATATTGTGCGGTTAACAGGGCGTCGCCAGTCAACAACCTCCCCTAGTGGAGTGCTGCTAAGCGGCGCCTATGGCGATGGCAGTGGCGTTATTGGCCGAACGATATGTGAAATGAGCCAGCGAAGATTGTGTCTTGGGAAATAGTTTTCAGCGCCCCTTGCGATTCCCGCATACTGTGTTGCTATGTACAAACGCATCACGTGCTTAGTAAGGCAGAAAGGAACTAACATACGATGGCAGTGTCGACGCTTTGGCAATGGATGATAGAGGGGTGAAAAGATATTAGTATGGGGCAAGAGTGTAATATGTAAACCTCTGTAAGAATATGAGGATAATGTGGGTACGAAAGCGCTATTCCCGCCATTGGTGCTCACTTCGCGATGAAGTGTAGAGCACACAGATTCAGTGCGCGGTTTTAGCCAGCTACGCTGAAAGCAGCCAGCCAGCGCTCCCGCCGACCGGTAGCCTGCCTATCTGGCTAAAGTAAATCGTGCGGAAGACTCTAATTATTTCGTGATAAGCGGCGGCGTTCGTGCTGCACTTGCACTGTAAGGAGCGAGATTTAACGTTCAGCGTTTCAATATATGGTTAGGTGGGGGGCAGTTGAGGAGTGAAGTTAGGCAAGGGGGAGATTATAGAATAGGCGGAAGTAAGCCAAATGTCGAGGCAGCAACAGTGGTCGCGTAGAAAACAATGGGACACCGTACCCTACCAAGTAAAGATAGCAATACCTCTGATCAGTCAGCCACCAATAGTGGGGTATAGTCGTTGGCGCGGAATAGGGAAAGCCGGAAACCCAGGACGCTAACGAAGCGTGCCGGAGTATATATAGACAAGTAAATGAGTCTGCCTTACACGTGTCCGATTGCTGACTAGGCAATGTACCCGTTAGCTAAGCTCAAAGACTAATCTTGAAGTAAATGATCCTTCGTATATTAGCAAATATTACCGTCTTTAGGTGTACGCGAAGCTGCAAACAAGCTGTTCTTACCAAAATCAAGAACTTACAAAAAAGAAGAAACGTATAAAGAGGGATTTTGTTGCCTTTCATAGCTTCGTTCCTGCCGACATGAAAAGTAAATAATTTTTAGGATATTTCGGCTCACATGGATTACGAATATGTGATTTGTTGTATGAGAAATATAGCTAATTCAATGCAAGTGTAGTAAGGCCTTACTATTTAACCTAGAGTTCAACACTTCTATCCATAAAGCAAGTGTTTCTCGTTTTTCAACACCAACGACCTTATTGACCATTGCGTTCCTGGAAGCAAGAGCTTAATCTTACTTTTGCTGGCTAGCCGTGTTACACATAGCAATTCCTGATCATTTCCTAAGTAATCATCTTGTAGACAATGGAGCGCAACATGACATAGGTTCAGCCTGTTGCCAAATTCAAACAGTCCTCCAATCTGTACTTGCCTATGGCTTTTCGGTCCTGCAGTGGTGAAGCTTCACGTCTTTTTTTGCGCGCTTGAGCAGCCTGGCGTTGCTCTTTCTGGATCATTTCGCACGCCGATACGACTACAGGCAATAAAGATTCGTTGCTTCTAGAAAAGCGGGCAAAAATAATGTTCTACCGCAATAGTCTGTATTGATAGATCTACAGATTTTAATTCTTCCCACAAATAGGTTAGGTGACATGGCATCTCGAAACAATAATTACTTTCAAATAATCGTCGAAACTTTCTATAATACAAGGCTAATTTGAATTCGCCCAATAAGCGGGTAAATGACATTCGTTGGAAAAGGGCCTACCTATCCGCACTATAGACCATACGAGCTACTACGAACGCCTTTTGATACCACTGTTTGAACGTTTATTGGACGAATATATTTCATTAAAGAAACAAGCCAAATGCGCACTGCTTACCACGTCTAGAGATCCCAGGAGACTCAAGGGTGCTCAAAAATAAAGGTTTTTGTTTACCGAACCAAATCTGATCGCACGAAGGTAGATGGAACGTTCGGAGACACCTTATGCCTCAAATCTTCAAGAATATTTTATAGGTAGATTCATCGCATCTTATTTCTCCGTAATTTCACGGATGTCAAATCTGGACCCGATGCACCCGGTGCACGAACAATATTTAGACCTTTTCGCAAGTTAATATTACCTAGGGTAAGAGGTAGGATAAAATTGTGTTTAAAAAACACGTTGTACCCTAACTAGCCAGATCATAATACCCATAAAACGCTTATCACTCTTTGAAACCTTCCGGTTATCGTACGTCCTACAATTTTGTATCGTTGGGCCAAAAGCAGCGGTGGGGTCAGCAGTAATTCAGACGTGTCCATAGAGCTTTCATGTAATCGCACTATTTCAATAGAACCGAATATGACCCACTTCACTATTTGGACATTCTCATAACATCGGCTGCATATAATAGGCAGTTCTCTCCATCGAAGTTCTTCGCTTTGAGCTTTCCTTTTTCCTATCGTAAATGGCGGGGGAAAAAGGGCCGATCTGCGAAAGGGATTTTAATGACCTCATCCGACGATGGCTCTGACACACTTGAACGCAATGTAAGAGGATCTCTGACTCATTTGCTACTTATATCTTCGAGCTTATATATAGCTTATGTTATCTATTTAGGCTAGAGTTGCACTAGTAAATTACTTTCTAAGGGGGCGCGTTAGAAAGACCGCGATGGCCGGGTCTCAGAATATTAAGTAACAATAAATTATATTAATTATTATTGTATTAATTAATTATTAAGCAATAAAGACATTTTCTGATAAAAGCTTCAACCACCAAAAATAACTGAATAGAAAGTTACATTTTTCTTTTACAGTAATATCGGTGCCCGTCGAATAGCCTACACTAATCAAGGGTGCGGCCAATGTAGAGTAGTTCCAAGGCAACGCTCGGTGTTAACGCGAACGAGTAACATGAAGTCACGAATTATGTTTATCTATGTCGTCACAAAGTTCCAAAAATTGTCACTATTATCATGTTTATAGTACGCTAATAGGGCTTATAGCAGAACAAGTATATATAGTTAATTTTAGTGCATCGTCATTACTTTCGAAACCCACTTCTCAAAATTGTTTCCTAATACAGTTAAATCGTTGCTAATTCTTTCTACAGCTGTAGTACAACGTCTATCTCGAAACTTGGAGCATTTGAAACGTTTCCGTTCATTCTGCGTGAAAAATGAGCAACTGAAAATATATCCATTTCGACAGACCATTGCGAGCATGGGCTCAATTAATATTGGTACTTATTCCTGCGTATTTGCTTTGTTTTAGTAAAAGCCGCTAGAGCTTCCTGGTAGAGCTTTAATTATGCATTATTGCTACTCGATAGAATCTGTTGCTTTCTGATATAATTGACTTAAACGACTATTAATCGATCCGGCACTCGCAATGTGTTCCTAACAATTGTTCTTAGCACACCAGCTACATGAGAGTCTTGAGGGAATGACTTTTTACACATAAAATCAAAATGGGTTGAATCCCTCACCAAATGTCTAATGTTGTGCAGTTGGAATAGAACGATGAAGCTGACAATGGTTAACCTACCAAAATTCTGTGCATAAACCCCTTTCACCATTTATGCATACATATTTTCTTCGATCATTATGATGTTGTTGATATAATCTTTAACGGGGTAATAGTTTCGGGTGACGTATAGTTTGTACGGGACAGGGGAGACACCAATGAAAAGAGCAAACGACCGTATTTCATAGAGGAACAACGTGATACAAACACTAACGCTGATTTGAAGCAAGTGAAGTTGTATTGTCGGTACACTTCCATAAACTTCTTCATTCCGACCTAGTTTATTCATATTCTGAGCGTAAGTTCCTCGCGATTCATCTTATTTAACTTCTCACGTTAATCATCGTTAGTTATATCGCGTAACGCAGATATGCAGATAGTTATATCGTAACAAATATCAAATTCAGTATGTGTGCATAGGTAGTTTGTGAATTGATCATTGCATTTAAGAAGCAAAAAGTAGATATTCAGCACTGTAATTATATTCCCACCAAAGACTCTGCCCGCCCTAAAACGCAACGAAATATTTTTCAAGTTCGGTATCGTCATAATGTTCCGAAGTATAAAAAAGTTTCTAATGGACTATCATTCAAAAACAAGGCTGATTTGGCGTAAATGCGCCTTTATTAACAAAACAAACAGCCGTAATAGCGGTGTAAGTTTAGTGGTAGCTAATGAAAAAATTTACTCGCCATTGCTTTTTAGTCCCATCCCATCGTACTTCCTGAGATTCATTATCTTCTTCGATCTCGTTCGCTGTTGAGCAAAAACAAGATCAGGCACTCGCGACGTGTCCTTTCTTATTCTTTACGCCCTTCCATTGTTGGCTTTCTCGACAGTGACAGACGCGAAAAGCATTAGATGCAATTACTCTTGCCCGCCCGACCCGCTCAATGGTACAAGTACGGGCATCGGGCTCCTATTGGAGACGATGTCACCCGGCCTCGACGCCGACGTCCAGCCTCCGTCAAAACGATCCAGACGCAGGCTTACTTGATTCTGTGTATTTGTGTGATTTGCATTTGAATGAGAATAGATATCCTCGACCAGCAGGACGAAATGTAAGTTTTTCTTTTTTTTCCCATTCATTCGTGACTCCTTTGTCGCTGCCGCCATGTGGTTCGCATGTTGAGCTTTCTCGACGGCGACCTCTACAGTCTCGTGCCTGTCACAGTGATAGCGGAGGCACTATAGACTTACATGCCTTGAATCAACATTGGCACCAGTATCCACTTCAGACTAAGTCACTGGTAACAGACGATAGAACAACGTGGCCATGCGATGAAATCAGGCGTAAAATTGCTATTCAGCCTTTATATATAGAAGGCAAATGTTGGAATATGTGGTTGATTTGCTTCATGCTGTTTTTGCGCATTGGCTGAATAAAAGTTAATAACAAGTTGAAAAGTTACCGCCTATGCAAACTTTTTCTATTAGCTGAACACTCATTAGTATGCAGTACTAAGACAGGATTCGCACTATTTTACGCTAGTCTCGTTCGTTCATCAAAGTGCAACCGCTTCTAAATAGGGATTCTGACATAATGCTTAGGATTGCGGAGAGTTTGACGGATATTTTAATATTGGTCCGTAAGCACTAGCGGCGACACCAACGCTACGCATAGCGAAAGAACAAAAGTAGGGAACGAAGTAACCGCTGGAAAAGGAAAATTTCAGTGGCCTTTGCCGTATTAGGAAAGGGCATAGATGGCCTAGAGAACGAAGTCGAGCTAAAGGCGGCTGATCGACCACTTCTCAGAATCGAATCCGCTGAAGGAAGGTGAAAAGGGCAATTTAATGGCGCAAGAAGGAAACAGGGGAGTGGCAATCGTCCAAACAAAACGCTAGGATAGAGGAATTTCCCGAAACCGGGCACAGTGTAAAGTGCCGCTGAAAGAACAGGTTGACCACTAAACGTCAATGAACGAGAGCTAACGAAATAGAAAAATAATAATCTTTATATATATATATGCGCGTAACCATTCTGTAAGATCTGTATTTTTACCTTTAGATTTAGTTCGTTTGTTCTTCTTCGCATAAAATCATGCAGTTGTTAACTAATGTATTCGCCTTTTATGTGCTGATACTATGAATATAACTATATCGATAGATTCGCAACGAAAGTAACTTCAATTATCCTACATCAAGTGGCACATGGACATTTTTTATTATTATTATTAGTGAGTTGCGTGAATTGTTTGCTACTGATATCGGGAAAAGTATGCTGCCTCTTCAGCATCGCACTGACTGCCCGTAAAATATTTCGATTGCAAGGGTAGTCCATTGGGGATGTTTTCATTTCGGCTCAGTCAAATCGGAGGTTGCATTACTAAGCTTTGTATCGTATTGTGGACGATTTGCTGGTAATGGACAACCCCGTCGAGATAGAGAAATACAGGATGAAATTTATGTTCAGCGAACCCGGTGCACTACACAGGCCCGGGGCAGGCAAAAACGGCAAATATATTAGCGTGCTTTGAATTGTTATGGCTATGCATATTATAAAAAGCGGAAAAATGTTATTTATGATAATTGACAAATACGATCTGATTCTTAGACGGCAACATATGCAGGTGATACTTCGTACATTGTTTTTGTTTTTTTTTTTTATCAT
The DNA here is from genome assembly GCF_002443255.2 of Varroa destructor. Taxonomy (NCBI): domain Eukaryota; kingdom Metazoa; phylum Arthropoda; class Arachnida; order Mesostigmata; family Varroidae; genus Varroa; species Varroa destructor. The sequence continues at coordinate 7,735,626 of NW_019211454.1, read as the reverse complement.
CTAATTACACTTATTGTGCAGTATGTATAACTATTTTTATTAGCTGCCATATATTCGAAACGGTTCTCGCCACCCCATAGGTAGTGCTTAATGGCATTACTAGTACTAATACGGGTCAGTTATTTCGAGAAAATCAAAATAGACATACGTTAATTTCATATTCTGGGTCATAAATACCTACTACCATGGGGAAGTAATAAGTCTTTGATTCTGATAGGCCAGTGCCACTTCCTTGCCACTTATAATAACCAACAGTTCCCTAACAGGACAGTAATATTTAAGTTGTTTCCGGATGCGTACGTCATTCTAACTCTTATGTATCAACTTCGATCAAATATGTGAGGCGTTTCGCAAGTCAGCCTCTATCAGTCCTCCCAGTCGGGAAATCGTTCTGAATTTGTTTTCATATATATATATTGCGGCCAGTAACTTTTCTCTATGTTACGCAGAGGAAAACTTAATTACATGAACATCCTGCTCCATCCGTAACATAGCCTGCCACTGTTGTTCACATACGAATGTAGATTGTATTCATAGGCCCAAGTTTTTCTAGAAAGCTTAATTTGACGTTGTATTCCGGCATATCCAGCAGCTTTTCTCCACCGCAGCTTTTCCTGTTTGCTTTGCTCCTGATCTTTGCTCCCGAACACATCTGATTCATCTTGATATATAGAAACTGAGGATGTGAGAGAATGAGTGAGGGCAGGAGAAAGCGTAGCAAAGTCCCCTTCGGGGGCGACCTAAACACCCATGGCGGTCAGTCCTTAGGGAGGCTTTGCTAAGATCCACTGAAGGAACCTTAAGAATCGATATCGCTATCAGTACCATTGAGCTGTTCGATTATTAGAAAGATACGTTGCGGGCGTTGGTTATACCGAGCTGTAAATTCTGGTTAAGGAATCGGTTCTCTCTTATCTGGCCCGGTCTGGTGGGTACTCTTTAAAAGGGCAGGGCTGTATGGTGGCGGTGAAGGAAAGCGGCCGAGCCTTTCTAAGTGACTTTGTCGTACTTCTGAGCTAGCTATGGACCCCGAGGCAGTGCGACGGCATTAAATAGACCCATACAACCTTGCTTAGGGTAGCTGTACAATACTGAGATTCCGACTGCTAACTCCACTGTGCACTTAAGATTACAGCCATACAATCATATTTGCAGATGATGTTGTTTAGACATTCAGCATCTTCTTCTCTATCTTAGTGTTGCGTAACATGTACATTTATTTGCCAAGAATTGGCCTAGGGTATTAATGTCTAATTTAATAGAAAAAGTCTACATGAGACAAAGGAGATACGCTACCTCAACATAGGCTAGACTAAAATAGCAAACAGAGGAGAATTTTACCTTTCGAAAAAAAAGGATCTCATAGAAAATAGTTACATCCTGGTATTAGTTCGAGTCAGTTGTAGCGAATCTAATAATGGCGAGAGATAGAAGAAGCCATTGCAAATGTGCTTTTTCTTTCGGGGCGGGGTAAATGAACAAAAATCCAAAAGGAAGAAAAAATATTCTGTAAAAAAACTAACTTTCCTCGAAAAAGCTGTTCCTCGAACGCAGCAATCTTGAAGGTAATTTAACTTCCTTGAATTCACAACAAAGTACTGTTTTGACACAGGAAAAAAAACGTATAAAGTAACGCACACCCTGCAAAAAGACTCAGTATTCGAAGAAAATTGAAAGACCCTTTTTTATAAAATGAACTAAATGATAAGCTTCACAGAAATTTTAGTACAGGACGTTTGACAACTTAATGACCTCACCCCAACAGGTCTAATTTAAAAAAATAGCGCAATAACAGCCCTATAAATTTGCACTTTTTTTTAAATCTTTTGATGACGCTCTTTTATCGGCAGCTGGTAGCGAGGCAAACTGCGTAGTAATTTTCAGTAATATAAGCTTGCTTGACCTTCGGAACGCATTGTAGAAGCACGGGGAAAGCTTTAAATATAGAACAAAAGGTGCAATCATGTTCAAGGTCAGAAGCTGTTCGGGTTCGTGAACCTTAAAAGGTCAATAAAAGTGCGACCAATCTCTAAACCGATGCGCTCAGTTCCTCACCAACTGGACGCTTATAACTCAATGATTTCGACAAAAGCCTACACCGATTAGGCAGTTGCCAGTAGTACTTTGCGAGTGTTTTATATGCGCTCATTTATCAGGATATCGGGAAAATTATGCACATGTATGACTTATAGACAAGTTATTGTAAGTTATAGAGTTATTATAACAGGAGAATGGCAAGTTTGTTTTATTATTATCGCATTCTCATATACCTAAGCCTTGTTAGCGTTGCGAAAATTGTTGAATTAGCTAGGCCTAGGATAAAAAATATATTTCAATGAACTACAGAAGTATAAATATAATAAGAACGTTTCGTATGATCCATAAATCATTCAAGCATTTACAAAGAAACACGTCAGTTATTAGGGTATTATATGTTTCACCCAGTAAAAATTTACGCTGTTGTTAATCTGTAACAACAAACGCTGAGGCGAGGGCCCCGTAATACCTTCTTTCAGAGTTAAACTCTTGGAGCACGCAATTGTGATCTTGATCAGCTTATGATTTTTGTGACTTTATATTTTCATCTATTTTATAAGGGATATTTATTAACTTCAACTGCGTTTCGGTAATTTCTTCTAGAATATAACATGATTTAAATTGAAATAATACGACAGCGGTCGATAACGGCCAGCTATTGCACTTCATTGGAGGTCGTCTTCACACAGCACGAATTTTTTACATAGCACATAGAGAAACGAATAAATATATCGAATTTTATGCCGCGAAGTGCTGTTAGCCACTGTTTCATAACAGAGCGTGTTTATGCCCGAATGCGAATCTAGACTCGACTTTACGTCGAACCGGGTTGAGAAAAATCACAGACCTATACAAAAATGTTAACATGGCGGGGGAACTGGTACAATTCCGTAGAGGATGCATTTAATCACTTTAGTGGTGTTAGTGTGATTAAGAAGAACCGCTATTTTAGCAGCTATTTAATAAAACATAGTAACATAGTTTATTACATTATCTTCGCTTATATTGAACATAAACATACGTTTATAAGTAATAGATCATGTCAAAAATAATGCAGTATAACCCAATTCATTACAGGTAATTTATAGCCATCTACAAACTCAGACGTACTTTATAATTGTAAGACAGCTTTGCCACTTTTCGAATGTACTGATACTTGTTCTCCGGGCTATGATATTTCGCAGTACATGCTTTTATCAAAATCAAGCGCGAGGATACGAAAAACATCTCTTGCAATCTGATATGAATTTTACTTTGACGTTTCAAGCGATTCGTTACCATTCGATCATTGTTTTCGTCGGCAGTGCATCTTCTATGTGGCGCTTTCTTGACCTAAGATTTCTTCCCCGGCCCAAAAGACGTAACGCAAAATAGTATCTGGCATGCTTTGAAACCTATAGGTCCATGCGATTTTCACCCGACTGTACCGTTTGAAAAAATGACCATCAGTGCTCAACTACCTTAAAGTGACTCAAGTACCTTATTATTGAAGAGTAAGGCCTGACTCGATAGACCTTTAGAAACCTATAGCTGTGGTAGCGTTCCTGTGTCTTTCGATGAAACTCCGTCTGCCCCATTTGCGAGTCATTGGGCGGCTCTGGAAGATTGTGCATTTTTTACCCCGCATATCTTAATAGTGTATGACTCTTAGGTTAATCGAAGCGTTTTCGTAGAACATGATACACAAAGTATTGTTTATCCTCAATAAAAAAATTTGACCATATCCTGGAATGAACATATAAAAACTCATAGAAAAGTAGGTATCCAAGGTTTTTCGTTGGTGCGGCCACAGATGATTTCGGCCCAACCAACCCTACCCATTTTAATCTATGATTCAGGGGAAAGTTCTCATTTTCATATTTATTTTGAATGTGTTCTTAAAAAGTCGTTGTGGTAGTTGTTGTACTGTCTTAATGTCTGTCCTTGCTATGGGAGGCTTTACGCAAACATTTTATACCTGGAAGCACTGAAATCTATTAATTTTTAGACGGGTTAACCGCTAGCTATTTTTCCGATCTAAAGTTTTCCCTCGTGCGCAACTGATGCACAACTATCAGATCTCTTTAGAGGACTTATTTTTGTCCTCACATCTATGAAGTAAGTGTTATTTTCCATTTTTTAGTTTCTCAAACCAGCAGTTCAAGTGAATATCCGGTGTGGAAAGCCTTCGTGCCTCATTTCCATATAATATACATATTACTCGGCAACATCTTTAGTTCTCCTTTCATACTGTTGTTCATTGTCCATGAAATTGCATCCTCTATGAACAATTTCTTTAGATGCTTAATTATCACAAATTAACTTAGCCAAATCAGTTGTCTAAAATAAAACGCAGTTGTAGTGTATGGACAGACGGACGACGTCTCATAAGACTCAAAATTATAGCTGTCTATATGATATAATCTTTCTAATAATAATTTCATACCCGGAAGGTTTGCTTTCGCTTAAATTTGGAGTGGATATCTATTTAATTTTCTTAAGAAGAACAGACGGGGTATTTTCAATGTATCACAGTTGTTCTAGTAGAGTATCATCTAATTTTTTGGCGTATAGGTGGGTCCAATGATGTTGTGAAAAATCAAATTCATGTTTGCCTCCAAGTACAAAATTATTTGGAGAGGAGTGAGACGCTTATATGGAATCTCAGAACTACGCTTTCTTGATGAAAAGCGCTATTATACTTGTGGGTGCTCTATGGCACTTTTTACCCAGGATGAACTCCCTAGGGGACGACATGTTGAAAGTGCCGTGTGTCGCACTTCGCAGAAGACCCAGGTGGCACGGGAATGAAGCGCCACCGAAATAAACTGTTAACTTGAATCTCAACGAGGACGTTGGAAAAGAGTCGTTGAGAAAATAAAGTGCCCTTCGTATCGGATCACGTTTTCAGAGCGGCGGATCTCGGCAACTTGGTCTCAGGACGACAACTTGTGTCAATTCACTTGAAGCGATTGACATAAACGTACAATTCACAGAAAGAAAACCATAAAAATAATCGCGTATCTTGCTCTGGAGTGTGGGGTATCTTCTAAAATGATTTCTAAAGGAAAGATTAGGCATGTATAGATAGACTGACGAAAATAATACAAATGCTAATTATATTATTTCTATACATATTGCTAACTAAGCAATAATATTGAAGTCAGATCGCGGGAATATTTTCATGACATCGTCAATTGTTATGGTAAGAAATTTCTTTGCTAGTCTATATGGCCAATAAACTAGATCGCACACTGAACCTGTTTTCTCGATATCTGAATAGCCTCTCAGACTTTGTTATAGTAAGCAATTAAGATACATAAAATAACGATCTGATTTTTACCTACATTGTTGTGTAATGGTTTCGATCCGAAAGTTGCCAGATGAATATACAAAGATGAATACACAAGAATGTACAATATACAACAAAAAGAAGTGCATAATAGATAGAGATAGTGTTTGTGATAATTTGTTATACCACGGCGTTCGCCGTTTCGACTCCGATTTCGACTGAAAACTCTCAAAGTTTGCGTTTAATCAGTATTTTGTCAAATATTTATTAGGCCTCTGTTAAGTTTTGCTACTTTTTAATGCTGTTGTATATTAGTTACTCGTCGTGTCTTCAATGTGTCTTCCTACACGCTATAGATGCTATAGAAGACTATTACAAATCATTAACATTGGCAGGTCATATGACTGTCAAAAGGTTAATAATTATTTAGTTTGATTCGCCTTCATCTGTGTTTACTTATAAACTATTTGTTATTTTCTTTATATTATTATTATTATATATATATAGTTATATTATTATTTTGATATTATATATTCAACCCATCATAAAGCTTTAAGCATATAAATGTTTTACAAGTAACCCTACTACGCACGTTTTTTTTAGCCAGTGAACTCTACAGAATAATAATACAAACTAACTTAAATTATCCCATTGACATTGCTATGTACTTCATATGATCTAACTGATGAGAGGTCTGACTTCAGAAGGTACGTAAGGCGAGTAATTTGTGCATCGTTACAAGTTTCGGAAGGTACATGGCTTTCGGTGCAAGAGAAAAGCTTTATTTCTCAATACTACAGAAACTTTTATTATCATTGAGTGCGAAGAAATATATTAACTGATAAAATGGGTTTAGTGATCATTGGGCAACTGGAAAATTACTGTCGTAAGCCACATACCTGAAGCATGTGAGCAATGGCTTTTTTATTTTGTCACAGTAAAAGTAGGATGCGGAACACGCGACGACGTATTAAGTTAGTAGGACTGCTTCCGAAAGAATACCTCTCGAAGACAAAGACACTGAGCTCGAGGATCGAAACGCTCGGACAGGTCAGGTGACTAAGCGACAAACTCCATGATTACGATTGTTGCTGAAGCTCAGCGGCAAATTACGTTCGATCGTTCCTAAATACTTAGTCTAGTAGAAATAACCCTGTGGAACACCCGACGACGACGACTGTAAAATACGTGAATGAAAATATGGCACTTAATTATTACGTCTTATTAAAAATACTCATCGAAAGAGACTGATACGTATTTGAAAGATTTTACGCCTGAGAACCATTATTTCTCTGTTACATTATAAAGTCAAATGCCACTTTTTCACCTTAAAAATATCCCGTTCTATTGTATCTTGATAATATATATTATTGTAATTTCACCTATTCACTAAACAGTCATATTACAGTTGAAATTGTCTGTGGGATCCAGAGTATAGGCTTACTCGATTTTCTTTCTAAATTGTTAAATAAAGACTTTCTCGATCTATGAATTGACCTAGAGCTTGCTATAATCAACAGTGGTGCTTCGCGTTAACAAACGTCCATGCATAATATCTTTTATAAAGCTTATTTTACAAGTGCTTAGGACAGGATTGATACCGCAACAAACTTTCATCAATTCTTACTTCGTTCTAATATCGTGGTATCATTTTTTCTTTTTTAATTATCAGATATAAAGAATTAAATATTCGCTTGAACACTGTTTGAACCTTAAGGAAGGAAAAACTATGTATTTAATGCGACGTAATCAAGCTCCTTTTTAGAGCCGCGACAAAAAGTCAGGTGATAGTAATACGAAAAACGCTTTTCGGTCATTGTGACGCTTGCTAAATTATTTCTCACCGAAGCAGCAGGACATTTAATTCACTCTAACATACGCCAATATCTTAGATTTGGTTAATCGAAAATTTGCCTGCATTTCCGATAACGATTTCCGCTAGCAAAAGTATGCTCCATTTATAGACATTTTAAATGGAAAATTTATTTGCGTGATATATGAAGCGACCCTGATATGTTCAACTTCCGTTTATGTTTTTTAGTGTATCGGGAAAAGAATGGCCCTGTTATCGTACGGCTACTTCTAGGTACAGGAAACACAGTGGACGAAGTGTACGATCATAACCGAAAAGTTCCTGCACTCCAAATGAACGTAAAAAAATCTTCCGCCAATCATATCGAAGTGTGAACGATTGTACGAAGTGGAAAGGCGCTTGGCTCGACGACATCCTTGGCCCTCTACGAAGGAACGACGACAAAAACCACCACGGAAGCGAACTTTTGAGCTTTGCCCTTCTACTTTTTCGTTCATGACTCCGCTTCAAGAACTCCTTCTAGAACGCCCTATGACAAAAAAAAAGCTGTTTGCTATGTAAACTGTTTGGCATCACAAACAGCCAGCATTCGCAAATCACCGGCGAGTATAAAGCCGCTTAAGTTAAAAGATCGGCCATAGCATATGGAACGAGCGTACAGCCTTGTTGAGGGACAGGCGACCCATTGTGTAGATTCACGAAGTGCATTGTGTTGGTTGAATACCAGAAAAAAAAAAGCGTCGGCAATCTTTTCCTCTGCTTTTTTCCTCGACTGCAATTGGATCATCTGAAATAAGAAGTACTATTCCTTTAGATCTATTGCAAAATTGCATAGATTCTATGTTTGGATTCGAAAAAAGTCACTAAATTATTTAGTTACTATTGTTCGTACATTGAAATGACAGCAGTTACGATGGAATTGTGGCTGAATAGCGAGTGAAGAAGCCTGGAACAGCTAAGCTTTAAAGTTTAGTAAGCAGGCTGAGTAAAAAGTCTGTACCTCTTATTCTAGGATTCTCTTTGAGATGAGGATTGGCTGATAATGATTCCTGTACGATTAATAAGAGAAGGAAGTCTCAAGCGAGCTTCAGAGCTGAAATCATGTTAGCGCTTTTGCTTTCCATACCTGTAAATTACTTGGAAATAATTAAACAGTAACACGAAAATCCTCTTTATTAACAACACGATCGGCTGTTTTTTGTGTCAACAGATGTGATCACGCTTATTAGAAATGCGCCAAACGCCTACACAGGGTCTTTTGGAAATCCTTTAGGGTGCCATTTTGCCGTGACAACATTTTTCCTTTTACGTCTATTATATATATATATATATATATATATATATATATATATATAATAGATGCTTTTTCGCGCTTCCAGAACGCTATTAATCTGAGATTCTCCTTTAAACGATTTCTCAACGTATTCGCATATCCATGGGTATATATAAATCTATAAACTATACATCAGAGTGATCTTTTAGGAGCACGATAAAGTAGCATTCCCATAAACTATAACTCTTGTTTTTCAATGGCAAGCAGATATTTACTCAAAATCAGATTCTGTTGTACTTATTAATGGGTAATAAAAAAAAAACAATGAGAACCCCATTTTTAAGCTGAAAAAATACTATGCTAATGATTTTTTTTCAAACGTCTGACAATGGTTTTCACTGTTTCAAGCAACCGATATTCATTTGCGAACTCCAATGCGTTTACAATATATAAAGAGCGACTTGTCGTTGTTTAGTGTGTTGTCGTAGTTGTTTAAAGGAAATAAAAAAAAAAAAACATATATTTACTTAATTTCACACAAGAATAAAAACGAAATATAAAAACAATATAACAATTAACATAATAAAAAAATATTAGAACAACTTAGCACATATAGCGTAGGTGCCAAGTCTATGTGCAGTTAATGTTTTGGTAGTCGACGCCTAACCTTCAGTTTTATCATTTGCAGTGGCTTACATTCCATGAATAAGTTCTCGGAATCATTTTCTTCGGCATAGCATCAATAACTTGGCTATATGAGGTTACAGTAATAAATATACCAAGCCGTAGCTAAAATGACTCAGTTGTGTTCTATGTTTATGTTACTAATTTCCTCAGCACTTCGCCTCAATTCTCACTAAGAACTCGGTTCGTGATACCGCAACGTCTCACCCTGAATCTATAACAATGGTTCTAACGTTTTAAAACAGCTTTTCCTCGAAAAATCGACGGGTCCTCTATAGGAGAAGATGGGTACGCTTCATGTCATACTTCACCTTTCTTTTCTCTACCAGGTAACAGCCGTTGCGTAATAAACTATACATTGCCCAAATATTGATTATTTTATTGACACTTATGTTAAGCCTGCTCAACAGCTAATTATAACCACAAATAGCTGGTCAATATATTGGAGCTAATGGCAGTGAAACGTATTATGAAGAGAAGAAGTATCTTAACAAGCTCAACTCGGCTTCTATATACGTCACCAATGACGGAGCCTCTTGTATTGGATGAAGACAAAGATTTTATGGCTCTATGCTGCAAAAACTATCGATCCAATGCCAATAGCAGCAAGTGAAGGCTGAGATTAGATGGCCTTAATGTTTGGCTGTACTTCGACTTGTCTATGAGATCTCACAAAGCAGTTATGGTGAGAGCGGCTTTTCCGACACATTTTTTCGCTCTAACGAGAGCATGGCAATATATTGTAGAAAGCCAACGTGAGATTCAGGAGCAAAATTAGGCTACGTGACATGAAAACTTATAGGGGTCTGTTATTTCAGTAACTTCGCAGCCTCTAGGGAATACTGTCTGGAGTAGCGTAACTAAGGGAACTCCAATTTCTATCCAGTCCGGCCGGACAACGTTGCGAGTGTTTTTCGAACCAGTGCTGCCGCTAACCTTGCTATTTCTAAAGGCGCTGATCGCATCGCCTTCGAAAGCCAACCACAAAAAAGTGAAATCCACGAACTTACCAGAGGTGCCAGAAAGTCGCGCATAGTAGAATCCGTAGTCTGCTAGCACTATCTGGTCGTGATAGTAATATAAATTACCTAGGGAATGGCAGTCGCGTTCTATTACCGAAGTTTAGCTAGCTATGTTTAGTTTGTGGAACGTATAAAGTGACAACTTTTTACACGTTGTTGCACGGACCCTAGCGCTATTAATGTGTGCCGTATGCCCCCATCTCTACATACAAAGACAACTCCAGCATAGTGCTATTGCGTTGAACAGGTGATCTCCATAGAGCCAGCTGAATCTTTGCGTATGCTTGTAATCGTGTAAGAGAGAATGAGAAACAATAGTCGAGACCCTTTTGCACGCCGATAGCGCTTGAGTATTCCACTGTTCCGGAGCTGAATGATAAACGATTATCGCAGTGTATACAACGTTCTCACGTCTCATAACGGCTCTCTGAGCTGGGGGTTCTCAAGAAACTCCATAGTGTGAGCTTCGGACAGTATCTCTCTCGAAAATAAATGTATGAAGTCAGGATGGAAATGTTGTATTTCAACTAACATAGGGACTACGTTAATTCTTAAATATTAATTCAATTAATAATAATATAATATGTAATTCTAATGAGGCAATCCCCTAGACGCAGAATCGTTATGATATAGAACTAGTTTTCGCCTTTTTCCAGTTGCTTATTTGGTGGTCTGAAAGCTTTTAAATTTGCTTGTAACCCGCTTGTAAAAGAGGCTTTGTAAATTGGTTTGCGAACCGTTTGGTTGGGGTTGGGCGCATTCCCCTTGGTGGTCTAATGACAATAGGTTCGCCAAACATGAAACGGTTTAGGTTCAAACCTAGGCGTAAACATATTTCCGTTCATGTCAAAATTGATCGCCAGCCCTTTGAGGCAATAGCGAATTATGACTGCGGAACTGGACGTAAAAGTTGACACTTTCGTATGCTCACATGTCCATAGAGTTATCCGATTGATATGCCTTTACCAGTGTCTTTAACGTGTTCGAAAGCAGAATTTCTTCGCTTCAAGCGTTTCATTGCAGCTATAGTCTACGCTTATGAGGTTTTGACCGTTTTGCAAAAAAGGTGAATTGAAGTGTATGTAGTTTGCCCTCTTTTAGGTACTGGAGACTATAATACTGTTAAATAGTCAGTACCCAAGCTAGATATTAAGTTTAAGACTGCATTCCAAACACTGTTTTCTGTGCCCTAGGTAATGCAACAGATATACACTATAACCTCACACTGTGGTCAAAGTTTTCCCTTATGCATATGCTTTGTTGTTTTATCCTCAAGCCAACAGCCATATGTTTGCTTGGAAAATGTCGCCTTTGTAGTTTCCGTTCAATTCATCCACGTACATTTTAGGTGCAAAACCTAGATTACCTAATGGATCAACAGTATAAAAGTATTATTGCCAAGTATATAATTTCTCAGAGCCTATCCGTACTTTTGCAACTGGCTTACGGTCTGCGATGCAATGTTGTTGTTTTCAAACGTGCCTTATTCTATAGAGCCTTTCCACTTGTTTCTTCTACATACATGTACTTTACGGCTTTTCCTTGTCCGTATAACGACGGAGTAACAGCGTTAATAGGATTCTCGTATACACTGTTTGTTTGCGTGACCCCCTAGCGCCATTATACCACGCTACCGTCGTGACTTCTCGTATGGTCTTTATTATATTAAACCTTTGATTGGTCAGGCATTTGTAGGGTTAGTAACAAATTGTCGTGGTGCTAAAATGGATATAGTTTGACTATTAACGTTAGAAACACGGGAGGCGGTCAAATTCGAAACCGGTGGTTGACAGACTTCGTTTCGTGTCGTGTTGAAATGAGCTAACCGCCTGAAACGGTATCTAACGGCTATGCCCGATGTTAAAACTCGGAACGTCTGTTTCGGTCGGAGCAGCATGTGTACTTTCGTTGCTAAACGTTCATCAAGTTCATCTTTTTTTACAATGTGCTACTATGTTGGGCGGAGGATATCTTGAAACAATGTTACGCTGCGTTTTTGGAAAGATTTATCGTACGAATTATAAATAATCATAATATTATAATATATAATAATAATAATAGAAAAAAATAATAATTATTATAAGTAATAAATGGTAACGATGATTCTGAGAGGTTCAGTGCGTTATCAAGGATGTATTGTTTGAGTCTGCATAATAGGTTTAGCCTCGAGAACAAGGGAATTTATTTCTGATGAATGCTTGTATATTGCTTCAAGCCTTGTATATACCCTGTATATACTTTATTTCGTAAGACCAAGCACTTGTACGAAAAAACTACTTTTACTGTTCTATATATTCGTCAAATATAGTAACGACCAATACCATTATCGACGAGAAGCTGGATGTATCTAAAATAGTGTTCTGTCCTCCTTGGCTCATAAATTCATCAATTATTTGACTCTTATTTTGCATTCATTCCATCATCATTTTCTAAATATCCATACGAAATGCGAGTTTAGAAAACTGATAGATTCTTGGAAAAATATTATTTTTGTTTTTTTGGCAGTGGCAAAAAATAATTAAATAGTGACAAGATCAGGTCATTATCATTAACGGGCAATTTTGTTTTTCATTAATATTTCATAAAGAAAATGTGACCGTTGCGGCAGCAATAGAGTTACTAAGTAAAGATTAGTACACTCTAACCTAGATTATGACTCGAAAAAAACAGCATGCAAACCGATGAATCCAAAATTAGTGTTAGTTCTTATGATATGTTCGTCAAAGCTGATAATATTTGATGGCGTTATGTAGTTATTCGGGTTCGATTAAAGGTACGGTCTCAACGGTATCCTAAATAGAGTTACCTCGATCAAAATATTCCATTTACTATTAATATACGATCTAAGGTCCATTTTATAGCTCGAACCGAACTCTACACTCAAACTTTCATGGTTGGCAATCGTTCACAGATACCTAGCAGGATTACCATTTTTTCGATAAGGCAAGTCTAGCAGCGGCTACCAGAAACTTCAGTATTTGTTTAGAGGATGTCGGCCGAATTGGTTTCACGTCGAATTGGAGCGGCACTGCGGAAGCCAATGCCCCCGTGCCCCTTGTTGTTCAGAGTTTAATCGGGGCTCGCACTGTGGTTGATTGTCCAGTGGACAACATGCCATAAGGTGCATAGAGTGAAAACCAGGCCTTTGATAGAGTCGGCTACCCTACAACCTTGCATGTTGCGATGAAATAGCCAAAACATCCAGCGCTGACAGGCAATGGAAGGCTGATACGAATTGCCTATAGAGGTACATTAACAGCATTCATGGCTTGCAGACACGATATACAGCAACGAGTAGCGTAAAAAGTTGGAACATCATGCAGAAGCTGCTGCTTTAGCAGTAAAAAGACATATAAAATGACTGATTGAGAATAAGTTACTGATTTTTGTTTTAGTAATTTTTTCGTTCTTCGTTCAAATCACCAACGAAATAATGTGTCGTTGGTGACATTTTTATCTCTCCATTTATCCCAGCGGGTTGATCCATCTGTGACCAGTGCTTGCGCTCATATCGAATAAGTAAAAGTTAGAGTATAACGATGAATCTACCACTAAAAGAATGTTTGCCCTAGTAGCTGTTGATTAAATGCTTGTAATCCTTCTTATATAAGGTTGACCTAAGAGGGGGTTTATAAATTGGTTTAACAAAGGTTTATAAATTGTTTTTGTTCTTGCTGGTACAATTAATGATAAGCGAAAGTTGATTCGTTGAAGCAATATCATATACCGTTAGAAACTATATAAGCTGTTAGATAATTAATTGAAGCTTAAGTCATTTTTGGATACCTAGTAAGCATCAAAACTGAGCGTAAAACGGACCTATTAATTAGGGAATATCCCTTTCTTCTATGCAGTCTCTGACGGTGGTAGCTAATCCTATTCCTTCTCTACATCTCCTAGGGCACAAATACAAACTCTTCGTTGAATCGCCGCTGACACTGTCGTACTGTCGACAATTATACTAACCTGAAGACGGCAGAAGAGCAATGCAATCTATATAATACGAACAACGTGGATACACACGAAAAATTGTATTATCGTACATTAAACAGAATCACCCAACACCGCCCTATAGCCACAGTTCCCTTATAAATTCGATTTTTTACACCAACCGGTTTTTTATCTTAGTGATCCAGCGAACAAACAAAGGAATAATAAAGACAAAGGCATTACTCACTCGTTCTCAGGTTGCGACTAGTATTTCCACCGTTCGACCATAACTCTGCTTTAGTCAGGCTTGTCTTGAACAAGCCAGCAATAAGCGGAAACCTTTCAGTGTACAAACGTGCCTGATCGATAGACGCGTCTGTGTATATAATTGTATTTACGTAGGGGGGAACATGCTGCCAGACGGAATTAGCGCCGTTCCTGAACATTCCCATTGGCTACCCTTTATTAAATCTGCGCACGGATGGGGACTCAGAAATTGATCGCATTGCACCGAAACCTTGAATTGACGTTGCTGATGGCGTTGAAGAGAGATGAGCATTAAGAATAACAACCACGAGGATCCATGTTATTAAATGTTTATGTTATATTATTAAATAATTCGCGGAGACCACCATGGTGCCCAACACCACGTGGGGTGTTAGACTCATCTGAACGTGACTAAACTCCTTGTTGCGCTACCGTTTTGCGCAGATGGTACATGCATCGTCTATCTGTGCCCGAATTTTTCGCTTGCTACTCTCCTACTTTGCCCTAATTTTTTGTTGTTCCCAGACTACTGCTTCTTATATCAAGATCGCAAAACAGGAAAGAACAAAGAAACTTTGATATTCTATACACAAAACAGGGTTAAGGCAAGCGGCTTCGAAGGCGAACTCCACTAAGTTTCTCAGGTTTGCAACGTATCAAAGATTGCTTTAGTACGACCTCTGTGAGCTGATATGTATTGCATAAATAAACTGTACAACGAAAGCCAAGGAGATGTCAATGATGAGTTCAAGAACTCAGAAGGTAAAGGTGGTCAGGGTTTGGGATCGATCGTCAGTCAATCGAAAGATCTAGTCGGGCCTGGTCAGATCCAACGTGAGAATTCACCAATATTAGAGTTCCCATCAAAGTAAGTTACAAACCAAATTATACCAGAACTGGCGGAAGCATACAATTGAGGAATGAAAGTACACGAATTCTCATCCGTCTATAGGTGCCTGAATCCTACAGTAGAGCATGAACCAGTGATGATGCTTTGATGCACCAGTTGTAACGAAGTAAGCTTGTCGATGTTGCTAAATACGTACTGAATTGGATTCCCCTGAATGTTGCTTGAAGCATGTAGCTAAAAGCAGTGTTCTTAATGCATTACGAGTAAAGCTATGTAAGCTGCGCTTTAAGTTTACATACATGCACCTATTCATGCAATTTATCTTGTTTGTTTTCTATCTGCTGATGTATAGCAGATAGTAATAATCAAACAACTCTTCTGGGGGATTCATCAATCACTCCTTTTTTATAATAGCGCATGTAGAACTGACCCCTCTCTCATTTACTGAGCATATACACGAACATAAAATGCGTTTAGCTCCATTCTACAGAATACCATATCTCTTGTTGGTCCTTAAGCAGTATAAGAAAAACAGACCATATATTAGAATGAAGTCATTTCACTTCTCGTGGCCCAGTCTCCCTGAAACCTGCATAAGAAACGAACTACGGTATGTTCTATTCGTTTATTGGTTTCCTTGTCGGAGACTACGACCAACGAGGTATCGAGGAAAAAAAATACTTCCGTCTAGTATTAAGTATGGCCTGGCAATCGACTAGGTTGGACGCTCCGCCATGCTTTCATCTACAGGATCACGCTAGAGAAATGTCATCATTTGAATTACTAATATATACCGAGTACAGTTGTTAAGCCTGATCGATGTGGATGCTAGCGGAAAACTATGATAAAACATTGACATAATGTTGGTTTTTCAGTGACTGGCGAATATCGGCATGTATTGCGCGTGCAGTTAGGCTGTGCGGATATGAAATCGTGCATGATGTACGGGTATTCATATATTTGTTAACAGATTTTTACCACGGGAAATGGATTTATGGTTATTGTCTCTAGCCGCTACTGGGTCTTAGGCAAATGGGACAGAACTTAGTTTCTAGGCGGATAAAAACCGTCACATTACTAGCACCACCTTCTACCTCGGCTCAATACACGAAAAACCCTACACGAGAAATTAGACTTCTACATTTACAATTTTTTCTCGTAAGGGCTAACATCTTTCAAAGGAGAACGTTGCCACGCTGAGTATGTCAATGTTGCTCTGGACTTTCCGAATCCTTTTTAATCTCATCTACCGTCGAACCCTCGTTAACTCGGACAACCTTCGTATAACTACATATAACGACGCTGCTTACCTCACAGACAACAAGTATGACAAAGATATAACCGCATCGCGCTTCAGTGCTTCAAGCCTGTTACTTGTATGCAAGCCTCGAAACGCTTCAAATAAGCGACTCTGTTAAGTGGTTTAGTTTGTTGCTGAACGAAACGACATGGACGGCATTATCAGTAGCCGTTAAATATACGAGCGACCACTCCCGAGTTGCGTCCCGCTACAATGGTGCGATCCTGCTAGGAAAAAAAGTGCGTGACAGCAACTCGATCTCTCTATGCAATTAGAGGCTGCAAGCATCCAGAACGTCCAGCCAACCCTACTCAACAGTGCTTGTGTGTCGTCTCTATGTAGAGTAGACATTGCAAAATACGGATAACATTTCGCACTTCCTCTGTCCTTGGAGGACAGCCGAGCCCCCTATACTGCCCGTGGCTTTGCTAGAGATCACTCATGCCCCGCACTCTTTGCCTGATGGTTACAGAAAGCGTCAGGCAATGACGGGCCTGATGTTCACAACGACAAAACGATGAGAACAATCTCACTTTTGATGCTGCTGCTGCTGCTGCTAGCTACACTAATGGGTGAAAAAGCCATTGCGTAGTGAATAGCCTAAGTGATGCATTACCATGATGGGCTAAGGGACCGCAATAATGTATGGCTCATAAAGCGAATTTGCCTTCTTCTGCCATTGCGTTTAAGCTATAAT
Organism: Varroa destructor; assembly: GCF_002443255.2. Taxonomy (NCBI): domain Eukaryota; kingdom Metazoa; phylum Arthropoda; class Arachnida; order Mesostigmata; family Varroidae; genus Varroa; species Varroa destructor. The sequence goes on along the minus strand of NW_019211454.1, from coordinate 7,718,482 downwards.
GATATTGTTCATTGTTCATTATTGTTGATGTTGTTGTTGTCATTATCGGTGATATTGCTATCGCAGTTTCTACGAGTAGTGAAACAGTTGAGGCCGATGTTAGTGTGAATGATCAATAACGATGAGCTTCCTTATGCGCCGTATTTCGTTCTGGGTTCGTATGTGGATTAATGTTCGAATCTGTGAGGTATGAGACTATGTATGACATTGAGGTGGATTTCGTTTTCAACCTCGTTAGTTATTCAGCTTGAGTTCTTGTTATGCGATATTACATGCATCTAGCTCGTTAAAGATGACACTACGAAAGCTAATCTTAGCATCATCAATTCAAATCGGATAGTTAATACACTAGTACTAACCACTGTAGCATAAAAAACGAGGAGTAATCATGAAGCCAGTTATTGAACAGTAAATAACAATGCGTACTTGCTGATTCTCATTGGTTCTCCATTTAGATCATTTTTTGGCAGGCAATAAACTTTTTGGTATTATTATTATTATTATTATTATTGGAGATTGCCCACGAATCACGCGCATTTGCCTAACGGATAGTTTGATTATATTGTGATTAACTATCAAATTGCAAAGACTCCGCTAAAACACCAGGTAGAAAATTCACGTGGTGCAAAAAAGCTTTCGGTTGTATCCTTTCTCCTTGCTTTTTGATCGACGGTTAATTACAACTTCAACTTAATTTTGATCTGTCACCAACTTCCCCATTGCCCCATTGAATATTCAATTGACCCTCAATAAACCCTTTTCAGCCCTTTTTTAAATTTGCGCGCCCTCAAACAACGCACGCAGACGACGATCACGATCCTTTTCCATTTAAAAAGCTTTGAGCTCTTTCTGCCTTGTCCATAACTTAGTGGTGGACACCCGCCAAATTCTGAACCTAACAGCATATTACTACCTAGGGACAGCTAGACGAACATGATTTCTCGAGTTTCTTTGTTAATTCTTTCGAGAGATCACTAATAACAATATGAGGCAAATTTGTGTTAATGTGTCCGCCCGTTTGCATTCAGCCCATCAGTTTCTATGTAGAAGGCGAGGTTCAATCGGGCCCCATCCGGCGACAAAGGTTAATTAGCGGAAGTACCGGGGGGATTCTACCGTAGCGCCAGCAGCGGCTGCTAGACAATGCACGGAAGCATTACGAAAAGTGTAGGAACGAGTGCGTGGAGGAAACATGGGCGAAAGGAAAGGGTTGAAAGCTGCTGATAAATATAATTGTTTCATTTGGATCGTATTGTAAAACAGCGCAATAAATCTGTCGGTAGTTGATGCTTCTGCAGTGGTTTGTATGATGGTTCAGGTGTTTGAGTCATCTACTTAGTTGAAGCTTAGTTGGTGTTGTTGAAGCTGCTTGACATTGTTCTTATGAATTTTTTTAGAATGTTGGTGTTTAAGTACACCTCAAAGGAAAAAGCTTCCTTGGTAGTTTATTCATGCTAGACAAACGAACTATAATGCGAATTATGTTTGTGGAATGACAAAGCCCTAAAAATTAATGTGATTCAGGATGATAACTGCTCAAATTTTTCAAGCGTTTTTTATGACGCGCCTTCTGTCTTGTAGATAGTTGTGCACGCGATAATCATTCAATGAGCGCCACGAGTTTGTTGTTCCGTGGAAGTGTGTTAGCTTAAATATATATGTGTCCATATAATGTGGAGGACGCGTAAATAAAGCCTTATTACCTATTTCATGACAACTAAGTCATATTCACAATTGAATACCACAAAACCAATTGAAAACTGTACGAAGAACTAATAATTCGTAGAATTTCATTTAAACATACGCAATACATTTTTATGATGAATGCAGTTACATGCACAAAAATCGATAGACAATTCTAATATAGTATATATAATATATATATTATTTAGAAAGTAATTATCGCTCTACCGCTTACTACTACAATTAGAAAAGCCTACCATTTTAATTCCTTTTATCTTCAATTCTCAGTCGTTTGCACTATTCGATAATTTATTTGCTTGTAATCAACTACTCTATAGATTATACATATTTTTAGCGGTTATTATTGTTCGCAGTTTTGCACCAGCGTGTCCTGCCAACCTTGGCCGTCACCTGGATAGTAACACCGCCAGGCACGATCTGCGTTATAAAAATATCGAATACGCATCAGTTGTTCCGATCTCCTTAAAGCAATGGAAATGTATTGGCTCGCGCAAGAAGACTGTATCCGCTGTTCTGATCCGCTGAACCATTTCAACGGACAGCCAATGTGTACAGAACTGGAGAAAAACTGACCTCAACAAAGTTGTCACTTCGGTCGGTTAGTAAGATCCACTTAGGAGCCATTGCTTGAAGACTGTAGCATTTGCTGTAGGACACCCCGCAGCAGAATTTATTATTATCATCGTTATTGTTATTATTATTGTTACATTAGTGTTTAGTACAATAGATATGAATGAATATCAGAATTATCCCTGATTTAATACCTAGCACACGATTCACATGAGTATATCTAGGACCGATATATCATTATTTTCAATAATGCATATGTCCTAAACTACTTCCTACGCTCACGCGAACTCACCGATACATTTTTATACTTAATTCACCATTAGCGCGTTTATTGTTTGGCACCATGGATTTTTACATATTAATAAATGCTGCGTTGTATATCCGATATTGCCCTTAAGTATTGCTTGATGGGCTGGCTTCTTCTAATATAAAACCGGAGTGTGGCCAGGCCCACTTTTAACCCAGATCACCACACGCTCCTAACTTTAATATGTTAGCATGTTACTACCACTCGGGTTCCTTTATATATATGTATATATATATATTTATACGCATAGCATATTTCTCTTAAGAGTGTGGTTTGGTTCCATAGTTCTGATTAGCAACTATTACTCTCGCAGTATCGCAATGTGCTGCAGCATGAAAACGAAATGCATGCCCGAGCTGCTTACATGATCGGCGAACAAAAAATACGTCGATGAGCTTACTTGTTTTACTATTATGCGAGCGTACGGTAGCGTGTCCAGTAACCCAACAACGATGCTGCAATGAATACTATCCAGCACAATCAGATCAAGCGTAACGGATGCACCCCCAAAGGTATAAAACCTGTAATAACAAGGATGAATGTAGTAGACAGCAGAATGCCAAGAGTTATGAATTGCAGTTCTGGTGAACGAAATTACCAAGATGAACACGAAAATGAGCCTCAGCAAAGATGTTTATGGAACGATTTTTATGTACGCTTACTACAATGCCGAGCATTTATGATCAAAGTGAGAATAGCCAGATGAATTCAAATACTCAGACAAAGTGCGAAGTATAAGAGAATAAGAATGCACGTGTATATGTATATATGCGTATAGTGTTATAGATTTCCATACATAATAGTAAACAAAGTCATCTACGCCGAAGAGATCTGAAGCAACAGCAATAACGTGCAGTGTTCTCTCGTATATATATGTATTGCTCATGTATCCCGCATGGAATGCTCATCATGGCCACATAGTATACTTTTGTACAAAGGTAAAATGAACGAAACGTCTTTACTTTGACATCTCTTAGCGCACAACACGCCTAAAGTAATGAGCTCCCCTCTCAGGTATAGTAGTTCGGTAACTTTTCATATTAACTTCAGTGAATAGTAACGATTTTCTCTACTTAGACGCTAATTCTATTTGAGAGATTTCACCCTAGTGATATTGTTGCATTCAAAGTATATATAGATAAAGCAATTATGAGCTTTTCTTTTTTGAGCTGCATTGTACATAATATGTACTGCAGCTGTACATACAAATAACGCCTTAAACTATTTCGTGATCTGCTTGTGAGCCTCAAAGGCGTTCATTTTAATAGCGTGAATTATATAAGGGAAACAAGGTTATGGCAAAGAAATGAATATTTATAATATTTCTATTTGTTATTACGTTGGTTTAGTTTGCTAAGTTCGTTTTTAATCCTAGGTTCAACGTCCCAGTCTATAATCCGTTTGGTACGAAATCGAAATACATCGGCCCGATTACGAATCCACAACACATTAATAGCTAGCCAAAAATGGAAAAATAGTAATTTTGCTAATGTTTTTCCGACGAAGCCATTCCAACTCAAAATAGAGAAGGCCCAAAACGCTAGTAAATAGCAAATATATTATCCAGTTATCCAGCGATCGCTCAATTTAGATAACTTAAAGACATATCTAAATTACGTTCCCGATAGAGGCCATCTTCGGGGTTATTTTTTCCGCTAGCTAGCTTCTTCTCCTTTCTGTTCCGCGCCCCTTAAGCTCCTTGGATTCTTGTGTCCCATTTGTGAAAAATTTGCCATAAAAAGAACGAATTCACTAGGTGCATTTAGAATTAGGTCATTGACTACCGTAGGTTCGGCCTAATGGTAAAATGTGGTAATGGTAAATGTCATTGGCACCCTTCTATCCTACTGAAACCACTAAATGTCAATGGCCTGAGTATATTAGCCAGCAATAGCAAGTAAGACATGCATTATTGTCGACGAGATTATGAGTCGTACGTTACTATAAATGCGCTGTCGTCTTACAGGTAACTATTAGTAGATTTGGATTTATACAAGAACGAATATGATAAAACTAATATCCTTATTCATAGAAATAGGTCTAACGCTGTTGTTAAACTATAGCATATAGAATAATCCAGTAGACCCAAATGAACACTAAAAATCGAATAGAATTCTCTACTGAATAGAAGATATTACTATTGTAAGTCATTTAAGCAGTATTCATCAGATGCCTCTGTTAGCCACTGGTAAAGTTTTAATTCTTGATTGACGCTTAACTCACACAACTTGACGCTTGACTCTACAAAAATAGTACAAATAAGTACAAGGTAATAACGACGGTTATTAACGCTGTTCCTTAAAACATCTCTGAATTGGCACGCGAACGGTCTTTGCACTTGCTCCGACCCATCCCAAACAATCAACCAACTAATGTTAAACAGAGCGCACTTAGATTTCTCGAAATTTTATAATAGTTCTGATCCGTGCAACTTAGACACATACTTGCAGCCCTTCTCACGATCGTGTGGCAATATCTTCATTCCAGTTCACTTAGCTATCCATTCACTTCAATTAGCTATGCAGCAGACGCATAAAGTATAGCAAGCTTACCACAATGTTTTGCACGAACACGGTCTATAACCCCGTTTTTGTTTCCGTATTTTGTTGTGTTAGTAAAGATTCCACAGTTGTGATTATCATCAGCGTTTCCTTTAGCATTACTTTCGACTGGCTTAAATTCCACGTTAAATGTACTAAAAGGAGAAAAACACTGCCAGGACCATGCGGCCGACGGTCTGTGTCACTAAGTTAAAAACTCTCGTACGGTAATACACCAGTTTGCGCAGAAGATGATGATATTCCAAGTGTGGGGAAAATTTTTCTACGTGACAGACTTATGCTCATTCTCAGCCCTGTATTTTAACCACAGTGTCGCTTTTCCACCCGCTACGTTTCTTCTTCTTCATCACTACATTTTATGAACTAACTACATGAGACTGTCGTGTCCTTGTGACAATTTTGCATGACTGTACAATTTACGCATGACATTTTCCCTTGCAACCCATAGGCTACGCGTGTCTGTGACAGAGGAGCTGCAAGGATAGGAGCACAAAACACGGGGTTATGACTTATCAGGGAGAAAGTAGCCTGTGAAGGAAAACAGGACGAGATGGTACAGGGGCTTCTTAGAGATTATTCTTCTATTCTTATAGATCATGTTACCATTTTTTTTTTCTTTATAGAGCTCAGATCCTACGTAGTTTCGCTAGCTAAAATGGTTTCATTCACCTAAGAATATATATTCCTAATTCGTGAATCAGCGAAATAAACCTGCGAAGGCTTTTGAAATGTTCTCTTTTCGGCAAAAGGGTAGTTAGGAAGGAGCGCTTAGCTGCTATAAAAAACGGGTCTAAAGTGGGGCTAAAAACACCAACTTTGTGACATGAATAATCGCCTGGATTCTAGCGAACCACTTTTTTTTACCCAGGATAGTTTATTACTCGGGTTTCATCTTGTTGCCTTCCCGATCTAATTTAAGGTTTCTAATGATATCACGGACGTTGCAGATGGCGAAAGATAACCATCTATCTGAGAAACGTAGTAGATTATGAAAACCTAGTATTTTCTTAGCGGTCGAATGAACAAAATTTTACATGCAGATGAGGTGGCACACGTTCCGTTTCCATGTAATTCAAAACAACATATATGTATATATATATATATATATATATATATTTATTGAATAGTAAACAACGCAATACAGAGCTAGGTGTAGGTTTTAGCTCTAAAAATGGATCGCGGACGCCTAAAAGTGCATCCAAAATGGCAAATTTATTTTATACTTACACTCTACACCCTTTTTAGGATGAGGTCTTAAAAAAAACGGAATATGTACCTATTTTGAAGTGCCTGTTTGACACTGTGCTGCCTCTTCGATGGAAAAATCTATTGAATCATGGCTGTGGTCTAAAAATAGAGGGAATCATTCGAACGCACGCGCCTAGCGAAGGATAGGCTCAAACTGTCGAAATATGAACTTCTACTTTTATTAGAAGACTAGATGGCTAAGTGCCGTCAGACCTTATGTAGCAGCAAGAGCATATTAATGTTAGGCTCGATGTAGAAATATCTGACGCATCATGGGCTCTCACCGCGGAGAACCATTAAAAAAAAGTAAAAAAAGCATAATAAAGCCAGAGGAATTATGAGTCGCTTTTATGGCTTTGATTTGCGATTTTATGCGAAAGACAACAATACGTTGGAAAATATCATGAGGAGGGAGGGCCTTAAGACAGAGGAGGCGTAAATGACGCTTCCCAGATTTCGAAGTAATACTGTGTGGTACTCACCGTAAAAAAGCTATCACCTTTAAACAATTGCCTTAAGCAAAGCTCAATTATTAATCTTCTATTGTCCCTATAACACTAGCACGTCGAAGCTCGTAAACAATGCATATTTAAAGTCTATGGTTACCTGGATTGACGACAACATTAGACTCGCTGAAAGAATGCTAATGCTCGATGCCGAGAAAATATTACCGCTTTGCCTATCATTGGAGATGTACGATTACGGATCTATGTCAGTTTGTATAGTCCGTTCTTAATTCCCGTTCATGTTTACACGTGAATGAGAAATCTAACAATAGGGCTAAGCACGCCTAAATGCATTTGCTACCCTGTTGCATGAACGCCTTATATGTCGGTTCGAAAGCTGAGGCGGGAAACTGCTACAAGTAGCAATGTCGCACGTGCTAAATTCATCGTAACAAAGTATTGATAATGGAACCAACAAAAATACATGGACACCCGAATAATTCACCGGAGTTTCTGCTCGCACACGTTTGTCTTCTGACAACTAACAGGGCGTTCTAGTCATTGTATTTTTTTGGCGACCATTTTGGGGATCCCTAAAGGTAACTAGTGTCGTTTTAGAAGCTCACTCAGGGACTATCACACACCAAGCGGTGTTGGGACTTCCACTCATGGTAACCTGGGCTAGTGCTTGACATTAATTAGACAGACGCAAACTTTTCAAGACATTTATACAGGCCTGGCTAAATTTAGTCCTGCTCTGACGATCTGAGTGTTAGCAGTGGTATTACGCTGCTGTTACAGGTCAGAGTCCTGCTGACCCTATGATAAGGAGTCGCAGTCTTAGTCAGTTAACCTTAAAAAGCCTGTTGAAGGTTAGGCTCTAGGTGAACTGGCTTGCTGGTGGGTAAAACTACGTAACAAGAGGCCTTTGCGGTTCTGACACATCGGCCTTTATCTCCGTTGCGAACCTAATCGCAATTCCGTTTGACTTTCTGCCTTCTAATACAACACATTACCTAAGTGCTCTTGTATGCTCCTCTAAAAGTAGTTTAAAGCAGATAAATCGAAATTAATGGGTCTACCATTTACAATCGAATCGAATGTCTCAACATTTGAATAACCCTGGCTTTTTCAATAGCACTTGTCTTCTCTGCGCGATCGTTGGGACGCCATTCGATTTGTCATGCGACATTCGTTGGCAGTCACAATCGAACGCTTGGTGCACCGATGCATTGTAAACAGAGATGCTATTATCTAAATGGGAACAGCTTTTACTCAAGGGATCATCTTAGAGAACAAATATAAGTTCATGTAACCTATACCGGTCGTCTTCAAGTTGAAATGTGCATGGATAGACCGCGTTAGTACTCTATTGCTTGAGATGCCATGCGACCGTACGGCGGCGGGGGTACGTGCACGATAGGACTGTAAATTCTCATACTGACCGATGTCTTTTTATTTGTGCATGTCTAACTTCCCGAACAAGCTGTTGTCGCGCGACGTCTCTTCTATATAGAGATAAAGAATTAAGAGAAAACAGCTTAGTTAATGGGTCTTTTTTTGAAAAAAAAAAGAACAATCTTTTCGGCCTGATCTGTGATTCAATGAATATATCAGGCGTATATACATTGTAAACCTGTTGCGACGCAACAATTTAATATATATGTTAAACTGGGCCCTATGGTGATTTAATTTCGAATTTGGCCGTACACATATTTCGTGTCAGTAGTTTGGCGCGACGCTTGGCAGCGATACGGGACGTAAGTCTCGAAACATTTAGCGTAGGTCAGGCCATTTTGGTTAACAAACACCTACAGTGGAGATGGCTGTTGGATCTTCGATTAATCAGTAGCTTTATTTATAGATTAATATGGAACGCATAGACTGATCGGAAATAATAAACGCGCTATAATTCTTGTTATACAGTTTTGTTAGCCGCTCTACGCTTTTTATTTCTGCCAAAAGCTTGCCAGCTTCCGTAATCACTTCAGATGGGATTTTTCGGTTCATTCATGTTCTTTATAGGTCTGCTAAGCTTTGACATGTTAGGTCGCCATCTCGTCATAGGCACTCATTCATTTCAAACGTCATAATGAATGACGGCAAGACAGCCCGTAATCGAGAGTGGAAAAGGCTGCCTCACTTGCAGAGGGACGATCATACCGTTGCAGATCGGTAAGAGGCATAAGCGTTACCGCTGCTGAGGGATATTCTACCGTAACAATAATCATATTTCAAGAGAGCTGTAGCAGATAGGACTTATAGGACGGAACACAGGGGTTTATGAGGTACATGGGGAAGGCCGTCTAATCAGTGTGAATTTAAGTGGGTTGCGGAATAATGAAGTACAACAAAAAAATAACGCTTTTTAGTCTGTTGGCGTCAATATAACGAATAAACGAGAAGAAGAGTGGATTTTTTGCGATGATGATCGCTGTGGCCTAATTAGATCTGGGGATCATACCCTATGCGGGCAACGTGTTTTATTTTGGCCCGTGGGAGTCAGCATCAGACGAATTCTAATAATATCTAGCTAATTTTATTAAGCAAATCGATAAAAGAAGTTATCAAACTAAAGGAAGCTTACTTTTGAAGTTTGCGTTGGAAGTGCGAAAGGGTTTTGATCTGAGACCATGGCTGGATAGTGAGTTGTGTCTCAACAGTTGCTCAATACACTCGGGTACCGCAATTCCATGCTGCTGCTCTTATGGTGAAAATCACAATAATGGTAGTATGGAATTACTCGAAGTATCAGCTACAATGCAGGCAAAATAAAATAATAAAACCAAATTTCCCAATCACAGGACAGTTGGATTATTGATTGAAGCGCATCTTATTTTGCTAGTACGATAAACGTCAGAAAAAAAAGACAAGCAGAATTCTGTGTATACCTGTCAAATCTATCTCGTTTCCAGTATGAGGCCAAGGCTTAAAACAGTCAAAAAATCGGCCATATTTGTCTATCGTAAAACAAGGCGCCACTCCGTCCCCGCGCAACTAATTGCTGCCTGTAAATATAAAGCTTTAGTTTTACTTATCCAAAGACAATAACATATATATGAAATGATTATATTGTGTGTAAAGGCGACGCTTTGGCAACTACAGATAATTAGACGTGCCCCCGTGATAGCGCAGTGGATAATGAGTTTGCCTGATTATTTGATGTAGCTTAGGTACGAAGCCGGGCGCAAATATATTTCGATTCGTGCTAGCAGGAGCTATTCGGCTGCAGTAATACCTACTAGCTAGAGTACCGATAATATGAAAGACAGGTACTTTGTTATAGAAAGAAACGAGTATATCCGACAACGTCTGAAGTTTTTGTCGAGAAAAACCGCAATAATTCTCCATACGGCTAATACAACTGTAATAATCATCCGGTTTGTGTATTTAAGTTAATTGGTCTTCCTTATAAAATATTTTTTAGATGCGAGCCGGCAGAACTAGTCGCGCCTTTGGGCTAATTTCTCTGTCCAACATTTGTCCGTCCTTACTGATTATTAATATAACACTGAGAATATTGAATATCCGTTTACGTTCAGCACATATATAGAACAGCACACTTCCGGAGACGGCTGATTCAAACAAGCATAATAGTATCGGCGATAAAAAGCTCGTGTTAGTACAACGGATAACTGTGTTCACATGCTAAATTTAGGAACACTCGGTGGTCTAGGTTCGAATCCAAGCGCAGACGTACTGCTGGTAGTACACGCCAGCCTTAAGAACCTGAGAGATGGAACGGTACTTAATAGGAAAAAAAAGATTAGTTGTTGCTGTGTTAGGCTAGAAGCCTTTTTCGACTGCCGACACTGAGTTGTGCCCACAAATAAATCTAGTGTTCAATCACAGATATCTGCATTTGTGTTTATAGACAGAAAAAAAAAGCTTAAAACAACCAACATGAAATTGCTTAGTTCTTAGCGTAACCTCATGAAAGCCGGAACGGAAAAAAGCTCACGAACTATGTATGAAACTCCAGAAGAAAGAAGAGCCTCGATGAAAAAATTGCCAAAGATAATACGTTTTTCAAAAATGAACAATTAAATTCTTCTTTCCGACTTAATAAGCAATAGCTTTCCTATTGACGCAATGAGAATGGCAAAAATCAGCGGGTGCAAAAAGAGATTTATTTTTGTCAGTTTTTCTAAACAGTAAAGCTTCTTTTCTTTCAAAAGACGAAGGTAGATACTAGTCGGCCAAATCGGGCTCATAGCATTTTGCATTCAATCGTCTGCTGCTGTTACCTCGTACAAAAATCCCACCGTCTACAATTTTCCGATCCTCGTCTGACCGTTCTCAGGCAAGTCAACAGTTTTATTTTACGACATTTTTGCCGCTGTTCTTCGTGTATCGCCGTTTGTTGTCACGAACATGGATGTCTCGATAGCATTGGCACCACAAGGCGCAAAGGCTCTGATATAGTAGGCCATAATCCAAAACGGCAGCGAGTGCGGCTCTTGTTCCCTAAATGACCGGAAAAGCGACAACGGACCGAGTCCTATTTCTTGACAAGACTAAAAAAACAAACAGCATCCGAAGTTTACGCGTCCAGTCAGAGCATTGAAATATGGACACAGCTTCGGAACCTTTAGAGGCTGTTTTAACATGTAATAGAGGACGTTAGTCTTCTCTAGCTGATACAACTCACCTCTCTGCCGCTGCTTTCCAGTGTCAACATTTCGATAGTGTGGCATATTCATACTTAGAAGGAAAGGATATACTTCAAGACTTTTGTTGTGGCCATACACAGGATACGACACCTACATTGGGATTATCTTTTGTGTATCTCTGTGTCTATAACTGTATCTAAATGAAAATCGTTATTTCGACAAATTTGCTTTTTACGTATGCTATAGATGTCATCCAAAACTATCATGTGCGTACAACACGACTCGCCGATCACTCAATCGATTACAACCATCCCGTAGTTTGTTCCTATTCTTTTTTATTCGCAAATAAAAATTAGATAGTAACCTTACGTCAAGCGACATCGCCAAGCTTAAACTCGCCGTAAGCTCGTTCAAATACGCATCATATAAAAGATCCAACGGAATTTATATTTAGGTCTTTATGTATATAGCTGGCCAAAAGCCCCATAAATGCAAGCGCTCATAGTTGTCAAAAAGTTTAAAAGGTGAAATAAGCCGCATAAAACTAAACTTTGAAGCCTATCTGGACGGCCCAAGCGAAAATTTTTTCTCCACATGTATGATTGTCCACAAAATATCCCGATAAGCCGTACCTGATAACGAACCATGCTAGCCTTATATCCAAAATGAATGCATGAACGAACCTTATCCAAATTTCGGCTGGGGCATTGTCTTATTCTACTGGCATATCGAGTCACAACCGATAATTCCCTTGCATCCACATTAGCCCATATAGGTTATACAATAAAACTTTACCTCTCCTAAGTCATTCCTTTTATATGTTTACAATGTCTCTTTCTTTTCTACCTATATTATGACCTAATTTTATAGAAGTAACGGCTTTCATATAATGCAGCACTGACCGATTGAAGAGGCTGTCCTATTTGTTTACTCCTGGTTAGTTTATCACCTTGCCTCTAAGAACATGCTGAATTATGACAAATATACCATCCATCCAATTCGGCCCTACGCTACCAAAATCACTTAGAGTGATTGAGCTGAGCTTTGCGAAAAATCTCAAGGACGTTCACTCCAATTTGGTAGAAAAGAAGCGACTCTCTTGTCGGTCCACTGGCATTAGTCTGCGTGTTCTCGTGGCGGCACAGAATGGCATGTATTGCAAATGCACGAAGACAATGCTAGCTTACGCGACTTACAAAACTGGTCGAAATTGCCTCGTCTAAAGTTATTTACTATCAGGAAGCCGTTCTCGTTACTTTCCCTTGGGCAAACGGCGTACGTACGTCTATTGCTGTCGGTGGGGGGGCTTGGTGTGGCACCCAAAACTCGCCACGTTGTAGTTGCTTTTGTATTATACAATAGTCGTCGCTTTTTATACGAAACTAAAGCATGTGTTGACTATCTCGCCGATCAGGGCAAGTGGTCGTTTCTACCCTGCCAAGATGGCCGTCTACTGACTGCAGTCGAATTTGTTTTGTAAGAGTATGACACAATGCGACTTCGCATTAAGTAATGCTCTTTAAGGGCATCTCATCTGGTGGACTGGTGGTAAGTAAACAAACCGCATATACCGCTGTTCGTTCAAAATTCAGTAAGTCCAGTTAACACGACTTTTTACAGTAGCTCGCATTATGGAAGCAGTTTTTCTATTATCAAGACGAATTCTGATAGATGTTAGCTTTGTGGACCAGAAATAAACGATAACAACCAACTTAGTCTTTTTGTATCATTTTTGCCTTGTGATCCATCTTTATTTCTGTAAATCATCCGACTTTACTTCAGCCAGTGCTGTCTGTTATCGTCTTATGGAATGGATATCGATTTATTTCATGGAAGAAGCATTAGACAGGCCGTCGAGTAACCATTGTTTTTCATGCTGATCAGGCATATTTTATCATGGTGTCTGTTTCCAGAATTGGCTCTCTATCCTACAGAGGAATGCCAAAAGGATTTTGACCTTCAGAGTGATCAAAACGTTATTGAACGAACCAGCTAGAAACCTGCAGCCGAAGTAAAAGTCCGACGATGAAAGGTTCAGTGCTCTCGGTCTTTACCCCCGAACGAGTGCTTGCCTTGAACGGCTCTGGGACATCTCACGACTTCATTCGTGCTTCCATTGGGATCTACAAATAAATGTGAAAGAAAGGAGGCGCCTAGACCACAACCAGGACCGAAGGCCATGTAAACGCTTCGAGCATCACTGTATTCACTCGATATTGTACGGCGTAGCATTGGTGCGACTGGTGTTTTGACCATAGCACAGGCATCTCGATTTACATCACCACAACACGGTATTAAGTGTGACGACACCTCCGGAATCTACAACGCTTAGAGGTTGCGGTACGTTACCATGACCGCTGTCCTCCAAGTCAGGTCAAACCAGCCTCAGTACTACCAACATTACCCGTATCCCTTTGACAACCGTCATGATCATGGTTCTCGACTCGCTCGTCGTAACTGCTTGATTGGCCTTAACTAGCCAGCTAAAAATACCTCCCTCTCCCGGCAGCATATCTGTCCACCCACCCTTTTTTTCTTCCGACGCCGTTCACTTCACAGTTGCCCCATCATCTCATCTTCTCGTGTCCCATTCTATTTGACCGATCAGCCACGCGGTCCGCTGTGGCAAACGAGTAAGAACTGATCCCGCGCTTCACGCTGGGCCCTTCACGCTTTGATAGTTCTGGTTTCTAAGGAGGTGTCTCTCTCTTCCGCATAAACTGCACCTAAAACCGGTTTCATTGGTTGTCCACAGCATGAGAGCAAGATAGGAAAGGCGGCTCTAGGAGGTTGTGAAATGGGGGTCCTAGAAGGCCAATGCCTAATACCAAGCTTCGTTCGTTGACTGTCGTTTCATGACCACTCGCGTTACCTTCAGTTGGTTGTGAGCGGGGGTCTGTCGCCTCTGTTCCTGTTTTGCCATGTTTTATTTCTTTTTCTGTACTGCCACCAGTCGATCAGTTACCATGAGCATGCTATGTAAGTGGGTACATGGCGAAACGGGATAGGAAAAAAGCGAACGTCGGATGGCCAAATAGGCAAACAAAATCGGCCAATGACGAGAGTACAATCCTCTACGTGCTTTGCTGTCATATATATTTGGACTCGTAACGTGTATACATATATATATGCGAACAAAACCAGTAGTGGCATGATAAGGCGTCAAGCTATATGGATGCGTCATAGCTGAATGGCTTAGCCGAAACAAGCTTGATAGCTTAAACCTCCATCGTTCGTTCGACTCGCAAATACTGCTACTACTACTACTACGACCACAACAAGTGTAGTTGGAACAAAAGTGACATCGTAAAATATTGGAGGGTGACGGGCTGTACTTACGGATGCACTGCTAGAAGACGAAAAGAAACGAGAATAGAGGAAGGGGAAACGGATGAAGAAAGAAATGGACGTGTGTAAAGGTTGGTGCTGGCCAACAGGTGAACCTTAGCTCAATCAAAGCCTTTTTTCGGACCGCAGAAGAAAGCTAAGAGAATTACGAGCTGGTCGTTACAATTACTGCAGCCTCTATCGCATTGCTCGTCCTGCCATAGCAGCTTCGCCTGCTGCGATTGAAGCTCTAACTTGATCGCGCGTGTTAGAATGACGCAGGTGAGTGAGAAATAAATAGAAGAAATAAATGCATTTTCCCATGAATCCGTCGACTAGAATATTGGAAGGAATAAGTTGGTGAAAAACAAAAAAAAAAAAGGATAGAGACCAGTTTACACTTAATGCTAAATCAATATTTCGAATTTTAGGTCCTGCACTGTTTCAGTTAAGCATTGTTTCAGCTCGCTAGCAGCTCGCATCAGCACGAAACGATGCGGTTTTTACAAAAAAAAAAAAAGATCGAATAGACGAGCAATCGTACATGCAATACGTAGTTGAAATGAGTTGAATCCAACATCGCTTCGTTCAGGGCACGCAACGGAGAAAAATCGGCATATTTATATTGATCATCTTCGACTTAAACAAGTAATTGGCTTTCATATAAAATTGTTTATCAGGGTCTGCTCGTAGCCACTCCATGCACGTTCAACGTATAGATCATGATCACCCCATAAATGATAAGTATAAAACATGTCCCTGTAAAGGCGTAGTGGGCAGCGTGTTAAACGTGAGGAGCCTGTGTGGCTCGAGCTCAAATCCAGCCGGAAGCACACGTCGCTTCGTACTAGTGGGATCTACCAACCAATAAAATGTCCAATGGATTAAATACCGGACCCAAAAACCCAGAATGTTTTGAGTTCAACATACAAAGATAGTTGGACAGCTTAGTCAAATTTATTTACGTGTTTTTTATGTTTAATGCACGCCGCAATGTCGACTTATGTGTGGGTACGACGTAATATATTTTTCATTCAACAATGAATAAAGCGTATACTTGACAAGGACCAATCGGTCCCCAAGGTGCCCATTAGTTTATGGCGTTCCACAAAGAAAACCAGGCAAGAGTTCGCTTTCGATAGCTAACTATAGTACTTCGATGCAACAAATTTTTGTAATCATCACTTTATTTATGTAGTTCATGCATGATGCGTGGATGGTTTTTTCTACAACACAATTAAATCATGTTAAATGAAATGTATCAAAAAAGTGATCGAAACATCCTTTTATCACATACATTGCGAACCACTGAAGTTTGGTTCTCGTCTAATTCTTCAGTGTATGCAAGATGCATCCCAAATACACCGCGAAGACATTTAGTGCAAGACTTTCTTTTGGCAACATGTCGTTTTCATTTCGTGCGCTCGAGTATGCCGAGCAGGGTGTCCCTGATGAGCTGTAGGCTCTTATTATATATACTTATATTATACAGTCGGCGAAAATGCGAGGCCTACACCGCTGCCTAGCAAGACTCATTATTGTGGATGCTGTTTATGCTTGCGAACATTTATGCACTAATTAACTTCATAAGTACCTGGCCCAAATCGGCATAGGGTTTGCTGCTAAAATTTCCATACCGCAGAATTGCATTGTCAGTCGTCTGCAGCAGAATCTATTTACACTGAATGGCGTAAACAAGGAACCACAAACTATATGCTCACAAACAGTGCCTATTCGTGGTGCAAATCTAGCATACAATTATTGTACATAACCTGTTAATACAGAACGTCTATGTAATACGCCGCTGAAAATGTAAACAATAAGCTACCATAAAGCGTTACTGACATAGCGTGCGATCAAGATTGCAGCGTTACGCCCTATTTCAGAGTATTTTTTGTCAAAAGTATGAAAAAACGTCCTTATTGCCTCGGCATCCAGCATGTTCATGTACCTATACGTTCTTTATTAGCGTCCAGGTCTCCGAGAAGCAAACCAGAAACGTGACCTAAAAGGTAAACAATGTTTTGCGCAGTTTGTCAATTAAGCCAAGAGACGCAAAGAAAACGGAAAAAAAAACAAGAATCATCATTACACCCCGACTATCAACAGTATTCGATATCCAATCCTACCAAGAGGACTAGAGCCTGTTACGCGCGTACGTGAACCTGTACCAGTGTTTTCCAAACGCGGCAATCAGTCCTTAGGAATGAAGAGCACGTCGAATAAGCACCTTTGCGAATAGCCTTTGCAAACCTTATTGCAGTTGCACGTTATAACCAGCACGTGTATTCTACAAATGTAAACAACACATAGCTAATGTGACACTTTCTCTATAAAAGAGAGAAAGAGAGAGAGATATACACACACAGAGAGTGACAATTCCACTTTCCCCGGCACGTTCCCCTCTCCCCAATCCTTTACCTTATCCTCTTACTACCAACTCCCCCTTTTAGCCCTCTTGCTTTTCTTTCAGTATACTGCCACACCATCATCATCGTCGTCGTTGAGCGCTAAACGTCATAACCGACGCACAATCAGCCAGTGGCGACTTTTCGAACGCTTCTCACGATTTTTTCTTTTCTATGCTCTTTCGACTCTTACCTATGGGTCGGCATTGAAAAGTCAGTGTTTTCACGCTGCCAATGGACTCGAATCCAATTTCGAGGAGTGGTGAAGGGTCCCGTCGCTCGGCCAGATGGCCTACCTATTTGTCCCTTGCTTCCGCGAAACACATTCTCGCATGGAATGGACGGCTGTGGCCAGAGGAGGCCGGGCATGAGCCGCTTGTTTGTCCCTTCTGACATAGGAAAGCAGATAGAGACGGAGAGGGACAGCGGTGTCACAGGGGGTACAGTTTCTACGGACGGAATTCCTGCTACTACCTTCTTTCTTTGTTTCCACTTCGGAAAACAGTATCCCAGCAGTGTTCTTCCGCAGTCATTGCTATGGCAGAAGAGAACCCTCAGGACAGATATAAGAGTGCCACACAGATTTCTTAATTCTAGTAGTTTTTTTTCTATTTTCCACACATTCCAGACACAGTTCTGCACACACTGACTGTCTGTAGATTGAGCTTCACTGCTCACTTGGCCTGCTAGGAAATGGCAGCTGCCGTCGATAAGGAGACCTAGTAAAACATCCTCTGCCTTACCATGTGGCGCCGTGCAAGATCGACAGAGCCGAAAACGTCAAATAGTATTAGTACCCTGAGTTGTCCAACCCTGCATAGAATTCGATGCAATCATTCAAAGATGACAGTTTCGTTAAAACTTTTTTTCTTGATTCCTTTGTACCTAAATATATATATATATATATATATATATCAGTTATACGTTGACATAAAAATAATTAAACAAACCGACAAGCAAGCCGAGAGTAGCGGACATCGTGTAAACATTAAGCGCAGACGTATCCGGAGGCATCAACGACACAACACAAACAGTTGCTGATCTTGCCTCACCAGTGTCAACGAAATGTCACCACCCCTCTATACAGACGCGAATTCGAACTGAGCGAAAAAGAAGCCGACGAACGGTGATGGTTTGTATCCGCTGCGGTAGCGACAGTAACACAAACGACAGCATCTAGAAGGTGATATGATGATTGAATATATATATATAAAGAGTGAGAGAGAGAGCTACCTTTTCACTATGTCTTTCTCTACAACAGGATGAGAAAGGACGCTTGAGAACGTTTTCCTGGAGATGGAGAAAGAGTTCCTGTTCGTGCTATAGCATTGACTGGAACGTTGTCGTTCGCCAGACAAGATCTGCTAACATTCATCTGATTGTCTATTGTGAACGCACGTCCGCCAAACTTCGTCGCCGTGGAAAAGTCTCGACAGAAGAGAAAAAAATAAACGAAAATTAGGAACGAAAGACGAACAGATAAAAAAAAAAAAGGCAAGATCTGAAGTCTGAACCACGGAAGCGGTACTTATTGTGGTACGGATTCGAGAATAAAGGACAGATTAGGATGTTAGCTGTGCCCGTGCAAACAAATTGTTGGAACAGTCTCAGCAATATTCCGTTACAAATTATGTTTATATCCTAATTTGTTATTGGAGTGCATAGTTTTATTGTGATCTTCGCCAATTTTCATAATAGTCAGTAGATTCTGGAGGCTCATCAGCCGTTTACCCGAATGCAAAATAACCCCAGATAAGCAGCATACAAAGAATTCTCGAGAAGGTTACGAGAAGTAACGAAGCATGTCAAGGAAGCGGTTAATTAAGTCGACTTTTTTCTTTCAACAGTCGCTTTATGGCCATAGTCAATGAAAATGGTAATATTTCATAATTAGGAGAATAGTAAAATCAGGCCACTCTAACACTCCAACGAGGCCTGGAATCAAGCCGATGTAAAAAGAAATATCCGCCTTCAAAATAAACTCGCTTATTTATCGCGACACTCAGCGTCCTTTATCGCCCCAGACGTCCTTGTTATCAAAATAAAATTTCGTTTAACGTCAACGTCGAGATGCGCTCCCCCGTTTCGAGAAGCTGGCTGAAGGTTTCCCGCGGTCGTGCTGTGAAATCTGAAGCCATTGATAATCCGAACACAAAAAGCACAAGATGGGACAATTTGAGATGAGCCTGAACTAGGGCAAAAAAAACTTTTTCAATCATTGCTGTTCCCTTCAAGACAGTCGCTTCTAGATAAACCTATTTTCGACCATCAAGCTCACATAGAACTCGTTTCGTATTTGTAGTTCTTCAAATCCGAGCAGTACGAAAAAACTTTGACACTCATCACGAAGACTACTAAAATAAGCTATTCCAAATGATGGGAAAAGCCAGAGAACTGAAAATGGCGAGAAAAATCAAAATTAATTTAATATTAAAAAACTTACAGTATCGCGACACATCCGAGAATTATCGGCAGACAAGCCATTGTATTTCATTATAGATATGATTTAGACAATAAAGAGAACTGAGTATCGTTCCCTGCGAAAAGGGTACTCATTAAACTCGCATGTAGACACAAGCAGAAACCCTAAAAACTTAACTTACTCCTACAAGCTTATCATAACAAATACTAAACCAAATTGATACGTTAGGGACATTGAACATATACTGTGTATTGTAGCAGCGTAGTTATATAATAATATATATATATATATATTATTATATAACTACGCTGCTACAATACACAGTATACAATATATGTGTATAATAATATCGAATAATTGGCAAGCCTACTGCAGGCTTCTCTGTGCTGCAGCGTACTTCAATACAACTTTTCTGTTCTTCATTTTAAGCATCAGGCCAAGAGACTGTTCATAATTGTGACTTAATAATAAGCGCCGTGCCCAATAATTCCAGATAAGCAAGAATTCACCCGTCTTTAAAATTATCAATAAATCATTTGTTTAGAAACACCTCAAATTCTAACCCCCCACTAAACTATGGTTGTATATTCGTTATTTTTTCAAAAGCCCGTCCAAAGGATAGTCAGTTAATTTTTGTCTGCTGTTCAATTGTTTATCTTGATTATTGTTGTACCGAAAACTTGTATCACTTATGCATTGACAAGTGATTTCTCTTTTGTTCTCTTGGCATTATATGCCTGACTTATTGGCCATATAAATGAATGAATGAAGCCAGTCTACGTTCTAAGCGACATCGTCATCTTTCAGCTGGCTTCTTACAGCTTTATCGCAGTTTATTAGCTACGATCTATATCAGATATGGTAATAGAAACGGATTCCTGATTATTCCAGTTATCACCAACGATACAACAGCAAAAGCCTTCTCCGTAACGAAGTAGGCCCAAAAAGGGACCTCCATAACATCTACAAAAGTCAAAGCCAAACATCAGTAGCAGCCGAATGATCTTCAAGCGCATCTGAATGTAAACAACAAATAAAGCCGATAAGATTCCCCCACCTATTTTCGTATTTCTATTGAAACATATAAAAAAAAAAAACGATAGAACGTAGGGAAAAATCTTTTCGTATATTGCTACATTAATCTAAAAATAATTTCTTTACGTCATTTCATAGTACGTATACGTGTTACTTTTAGGTGTTTAATGTAAAAGTATTACGGATATTTATTCCCTTAGTGGACAGCTGCACCAATGAACGTTTCTTGCTTATTTCTATCCTAATAGAAATACAAAGGACCCTCCACAATGTGATATTGTCATTTGCATCACTGCGCCAGTCGCCATCGTCATCATTGTTAGAGTCAACGGAATAACAACTAATCTGGCCTGTTAATGCGGGCTCCGTTCCAGCCTTACCAGACCCCTTCGGCTGCTGTCGCCATGCCTCTATGTCTCAACCAAATAAGCGTAGCTAGAGGGGTTTCCTTAGAAAAATACTTATCATAATGACAATAATACTCATCATATTCAGCATAGTATCATTAGGTTCGTCACCCGAATGTCTATTAGGAGCGATTACTACTCCAGCCACGAATAGGCGTGGCCTCCATCGGGGTTTCTATCGTCTGGCTGTCAAGCGGTTCTGTGAGATTCGCTTGCTTGGCAAATGAGCGTTTCTTCCACCGTAAGCTTACGACCTATCCCTTCCCTGTAGAGTCGCCTGATTCTTACGTTCACCTAACTGTAGACGATTCCTCTCGGCAGATCGGTGACTCAACTAGCCCTAGTAGTTTGTTTGTCGTAAGTGCCTGCGCACACTTCTGTCAATGCTAGTCGACAGCTCGTTCATCAATGACTCTTCTTTAAGAGTCCTGTCAGTTCAACATGCTTTTTGCTCTCCTAGCGTGCCCCATCACTCAGAGCAACTTCGTTGCCTTTTTTCTGAGAATACCAATACGAGATACGAAGACCAGCAGTAAGTGGTCGTCTATTTGCGCCAGCACATATCTCACCGTTTGCGGCTGTTTCTCTCTGAGGCCACGAGTCGTCGACACGCAAATGCAGACGGACGGCTTGCGAGCCCACACAAAAAGCTACGTCGGTCCACAGTGACTCTCTTTCTGAACGGTTTAAGTGACCGAAAGCCACCTCCATCGTGGCAAGAACCGGACAGGTAGAACCCGTCAAAATCCCATCCTTTTTCCAAGACAGAGATTGTTCGTTCGACGCTGTTTAACGTCGATCATCTTTATCAGTAGCGGAGTTTTTGTCTAAGGCGCTTTCGTTTAGTCTAAATTCCTCGATAGGCACACCTTACCACTGATGTAGACGATGGACGTGGTCCACGATGGGCTGGCTCTTGCCTCATTTTCTATGTGGAGTTTGTGCATTGGTTATTATCTGTTACTACTCAAGCAATTTAAAAAAAAAAAAACTATTTTTCTTCCTTTCATTTGGCGCGATGTCTCTGTGCATCTCATAAAGACTGGGAAAGAAACGTAAGGCTTATAGAATTATAGGGAACAAGGTGCCATTATATGCTATCATATTGAAATAATCCAATCGCCACCATTAGTGCAATTGGTAATCTAACCTAGCTGTTGTTTTTGTCGTTACGGTGATGCTAAATAATGGTGAAAAAAGCTCAACTCTCACGCAACAAGGCAGACACTTCATAAAAATGAATCCATATAAGGGACAATCCTTGGACGAAGTTTTTCTATGTGGCCGAGCTTAATTAGGTAAGACAAGAGCTATCAAACCTTTCTGCTTGTTTATTTGATTGGTTTTCTAACAGTGAAGACGAATGTTCGTTTACAGATGATGGTAGCAATAAACGAAATGAAATTTGGAAGCCCTTTTTCCCCAATACAGCGACCTTTAAAGATATCAGTATATATGCTATTGGTAGTCACCGACTTTCATCTGACAGAGACGAATTACTAGGGATAACGGGGATTCTGCTTAGTAAGCTTTTAGGCCCGTTTGGCGTATGTGAAGAATCGCAGATGCGCTCTCAGCACTCCAGATGTCTACTGAAGTAATGGAAAGACGAAATTGTACTTCGTCGAAAGAAAGTAGCGGCGAAAACTGGCGCTAGTCAGCATATAGCTTCTTTTACTGTAATATAATTATTTGTCAGCTTGTGGCACTGCTTGCCTGCTCGTAGCTATTTGGCTAGGAATATCCAAAGCTGCAAAAATTCCCAGTTCTACCTTCACTTGGTCGTCGGCCATGTGTGACCACATTAGATGTAATAATTCAACATATTGTGTTGTTGTTATTAGCATGATTATATAATTGCATTATCAATTGTTATGCTCACATCAGTCATACAGGGACGGTGCCAATGGAAATTGGGTAAGAGGAATAGTTAATTAGGGTGCACCAGGTGCAAATCCTGCAATCTCGGACTGTAACTGTGAAGCCTAAGGTTAGTATATAAGGCTCTTTACAGTTGATTCTTTGTGAAAAAAAATATTACATGGTGGGCGAAAAGAAGAACGGAACAGATACGCACCTCTGATATATCGAAATGTCACCATTATTTCATTGATTCATATCTATTCCACTCACTAATTTGTATTTTCAAAGAGATTACACTTCTATACAGAGAAACCTTATGGTGATCCTCTCTTAAATCTATTTATAGTACCTATTTCCAGTACATTGCATTAGCTTACAAGCTGAGTCTATTCTTCAATCGCACAGTTCATTTCATGAGACGAATGTCTCCTCTTTGCGACTTTTAACTACTTCTACAGTTTAGGCCAAGTTGAAATGCGCATGACTAAAAGTTCACATACTACGTCCTAGTCGTCCGTGCAGAAATTTTCACGGATGTTTGGGTTCTCGGCAAATATTTCTCCAGTATGTAGCACGATCTCTTATGAGATGGACTGACGCTAAACGGACGAACGCCGCCAGCAGGTTTAACCATCGATTCATTTTCTTCAAAAGCGTAGCTGGTCAACGTCCCCTGATTGGGCTCTTTTTGTTGGACCCACTGCTTATGTTTTTATCCAGTGTATCTGTGTGCGTCTGTCTGTGTGTGTAGTCGATTTCAGCCATTTTTTCTTCTGTTGCTGCTCTCGACGTCGGTTTCTGATCGATTGCTTTTCCGTGTCCAATAAGCTGGCTATCCCCCGCTGTTTTTGAAGATCCTTCCATAAAAGCTTGTTTCTTTTCGCTATATTTCCTTATCTCGCCGACTTCACTTCCCCCCCATCTTACCTAAGAAATTTATCTGTCTTTTAGCATTAAGGACACAGCTGTATGATCTACTCGCTGGTCGTTGTTGAGGATGGGTTAGAGTTAACCAGCCTCGTTGCTCCTTGAGAAGTTTTACGTTCAGCACAAAGACTCTCCCATAAACCTGTCTATTTGATTGCAAGTATTTCAGACAAACAACAGAGTTGTTCCAAAGTTATTTTTGTCGCGGTATGGACGGCGTACTGCTCTTAAGTCAAACTTACCTCTGTTACTTGGTGCAGTTTAGCTTTTTGCTACCTCTCAACCTCCCTTTCCGTAAATACTACTCAGTTCTGGCCTGCTTACCGACCTTGCTAAAAGCAAAGTGGTACTTGAAAAAGATCGACGAAAAGCAAAAGCTTTTTTGACTCTATAGGTCGGCCAGCCTGCGAGCTAACCTTGCAAAATCGACTCTAAGTTCATCGTTGGTAAGGATGGATCCTATGCCTAGTCAACGTATTTCTGATATATAACAGCAGAAGAAGTTTCAGTAGAACGTCAGGTAGGGCATTGAGCTGAGGAACCACGGTTTTATCCGGCTCTCCCTTCCGTGTGCACCTCTGTCCCCCATCATTGGCCGTCGCTACTGGGTACCTCTAATGTAATTTAATCCTGAGCTGGCAAATATCTTTTCCCTGACTGCAGACCATTTCAAAGGCGAGCAGATGCGTTACTTACCTACCTGTGGAGCAATTCTATATACAGGTGTTCTCAAATTGAGTGAATGTACATGGTGGCGTTGGAAACCGTGACCGATAATCTAACTGCTCCATGTTTGCAATGGCACTTCGCCGTTGAGCGCTTGAAGCCAGAACTTTGTTCCAACTTTTGGACCCGCGTACGAGGCGTCGAAGGGGATGGAAGAACGATAAAGACCAGTGATCGATCTCTATAATAGCCAAGATAGCCAGTCGCTCAGTGCCAGCGGATTTTCTTGTTTCAGGTCTATTCAGGTCAAACATGCTGTCACGTCCATAGAGAAGATTAAGCCAAATTTTACTAGATAAAAGGAAATTATTGATTTAGGGCAAATTCGATTGTGGATAAATAAATAAAAAGAATAAATAAAAAAATAAAAAGAAATATGTTTTATATTTCAATTATTTAGAAAGACCAAAGAAAGACAATACTAGGGCATACAATAAAAGGTACAATTAGAACCTATATTACCAAAAAACACTTACTAACAACAAGGAATATATATATACCTGGAATCTGTTATATTCCGAATAAACATTGTCACAGCCTTCACGTTTGGTTATCTAAATGATCCTAGGCAGTAAATTGTGGGCTCGACGAACGGCCAGAAGGTACTATTTTGCCATTTTATTCTTCTCCATTAGTAAAGCCTTAAAATGCAACCATCTCTTTGGTTGGCTAATCTATTCTTTATAATAACAATAATAGTAATAACATCTATTGAAAATAACAAAATTTAATAATGATCTTACCAAACTGATTTTACATAAACATACGAAAATACTGGATACAATTACATCATTTCAAATTAAATAAATAAAAATAAATAAATAAATAAATAAAAAATAAAATTAAATTAAGATAAATTTTGTTAGAGTAACAGGCTCACGTATAATTATAATATTTATAAAGAAAATAGAATGCGTTCATTTGTTACGAAGTAGTCCCTTCTGTTATATATTCTTCTATAAGGACGTCGGGGCGAAAACTCATAATTTAGTTGTTACTACTAATTATCACTGATTTTACTAAGACGTGCCGTTATCGTTCTTGTTTTGGTATACGTGAAAACAAGGCAAGTCGTTGCTTATCGACTATGTCTAATAGTGACACAGGCTTAGGTCTTAGCCTACGAATTCTTCTTGCTCAGCACTTTGAGCCAACACTTTTCCATATATATCAACTATAACAATATAACAGTGTATCAAACGAGCTATCAAGCGTTATTTTTAGCATAGGGACGCTTGGACATTCGCTGACGCAATCCTACATTCTTACACGCACCAAATCTGAGTTCTGCTACAGGCCACAGCGTCCGCGCAGGGTCTATGGAGTCTCTTCACTGCGCGAATGGAAATTTTTCTAAATATAGTACAAAAGAATGGTCGTCAGAGAGGCCTGCAAGCATGCGTAGTCGTAGCACCCCCGGCAGCAATAGCAGTAAAATCGTCAAGGCTTTCCAATGTGTTATTTTTAGAACTTGCTTAGGAACGAACTCATTATGTTATTGAAGCTAATGATGTCATTAGATCGCCCTCACCCTTTACCAACAGTAGGATAAACTGGCTGGTTCTATTCTGCGTTCGTTTTATAAAGACACGGGAGGGTGGACGAGTTTTCGTTTTTCGCTGGCTGTACGTGGCCTCAGTCGCAGGGTCTGACGACACCCGCCTTTAGAAACGGCCACGCCAACGAAACGGATCATCGAGGAGTAGCGGCAGCCTTGATTCATATTTGCCACGTAATCTAATTGTTATTCGAAGAGTTTCTTTACATCGCTAATCGCTGGTTCTTTCCCGTTCAGAGCAGTGTACTTTGTTTTCTTTTTTTTTTTGACATTTTTGACAACCGGATTAGGTAATGATTTCATCGGCAAAGATGTTTTTACATGAGTGAAACAGACCTAGTGCTGGAAAGCTTTAAAAGTACGTACGTTTATTTTCTCTATATGCGTTCACATGCCGGAAGTTAGGCGAGCAAGTTTTGGCTTTTTCAATTTGGGAAACCAATCCGTATAAGCTATAATACCAGTAACTTTTTTTGATACTGGGCATCCTGTATAACGGAGTAAATTCAAAACAATCATAATCCAGAGTACTGATATCCCGAGCACTGGTCTACTGCTACGTATTAAATTTATTTGATGCTTACTTAAATACCGGAGGCAGTTAGATTGGCCGCGATAGTTGCTGAAGCAAGCTAAGCGAGTTTAGAGCTGAACCTGGTATATTTTTTATCTTTCGTAAACTACACTATGATATTACTATGTACTCTAATCTTTCATCGACCAAAGCTCGCTCATAAGTAGTTCTCTCTTTTTAGTAGGTCCAACATCAAAACAAAAACCCCTTCTAAAATTGAATCTATTTGGTTTTAGTTAGCTATTTTTACCTTTGTTAGTCACCTTTACTCCTTAGGTACACTAATTCCTGTCTATGCATTGGATATTGACGCGCAGGTACAAAGGGGTATTCACTTATGCGTGAAATAGATTTTTGTTAGCGAAATATGGTGACCTCGTCATTAATTTAAAGGGCCGCCTGTAATCTACTGTAGAACGAAGTAATTTTGTTAGTTGCGTGTTCCACTTGGAGAAAGCACAAAGCACTATCCGAATAAGTGCAAACGGTGTGAAACACTTCAGCATAATTCCAAATCCAGGTTCACTCCGCCACCTGATTTATCGAACAGAACGAGCTACATCGAGAGATTAGATGCAGAGACTTCTGGCAGTAGGACAGGATTTCCTTAGAAGGTTCGAATTTTCGGTGCATATTCGGTAAATGATGTTTTTTTTACAGAATGCGCAATCATCACGCACATAGAAAGAAATTCAGTAATTTCTAGATCACCAAATGTATCTATCTAGCGATTCTAATGTTAATTAAATTGCGTATTTTAATTGGACGGCACGTACATACTGAATTCGAATCATTTGCCGGTGGAGAAATGGTTGAGGAAGGATCTGACCGTCAGCTTACTTAAACATTACTCTACCAAGTCATGCTCAATATCCAAGCTATCGGATGTGAACCGCGGGAAGCATCTTGTTTTTAGAACTACTCAAGTATAGTACCCAAAATGATCCCCACTGCTCCGTCTATTTTTCCTGAAGCGAGAGCTGAGTGGTTTTTTGTGCGAAAACTAGGCCATTTTACAGTTGCCCAGCGCGCACTTATCCTCCTGTATCTGGATGTATGGTCATGAAGTCCATACCCGAGTTGATCAAATTCGCTGGATCAATGAGAGTCCCCGTAATAGCGTAAAAGTAAAGTGTTTACTTTCATCTAAGGTGAGCTGGGCTAGGTTCGAAATGTGATGCCGATAAGTACGCGCTCTGTTTTATTCTGGGTATGCGCAAACGCAGTAACGGACGTAATTTGTGGAATGCAGTGACGACACTGAGCACCCCAAATGATACTTAGTCAGACTGAACGTCGCTTGCGTGACAACGAGTAACACAATAAGCGTTCGCTTTGACCCCGAGAGAAAATGCTACAGTTAATAATTATGAGAGCACCCGCCCTAAGAAGAACGTGTACATTTGCTTCATAGTGTACATTGAGGCTTCGTCGCGTCGCTGAAAACTCTTTAATTACTCCTGCTTCGGCGAATCGCTATCAGATATTGTACTGATTCTGGTGACGCTCTTCGCAATCGAACTCTCTATGTATTCATTTTCTGACTTGGTCAGCATATTTCTCAGTCTGGCATGTGTGACAAATATCTGCTCTGGTCTAGTGCTGAAGAGTTTACTTGCAGTAGCAGATATTTCTGCATTACGTCGATTTCGTTCAATAAACATCTCGAGAACTTCAAGAAGACTTAAATATCGTTATCGTTCGGCATCGAAAATCGATCTCAAAGGACTGGGAAAGGAGCTGAAAGGTTCGAAGGAGGATGCACAGCTCACAAGGACAAGACTCTCCTCAATGTTTGGAGCATTTGTACAAAACGATGCATTGTTATTGTTTCGACTGTATCCCTCATAAACTGTTCCGCGAGCGCTATCCACGCCAGTGTCATTCAGATTGTTATTGATGTCGTCATTTAGATGGGGGCACGGTCTGGTTCTGCCCGATCCGTCTGAGTAGACAATCATCGGCACGTGATCAACAAGATCAAAAAGAAAATCGTCCGAGGTACATGAGCCCCACGGGTTAGAACCAGTTTCCCTCCGTAGCAGGTCCTCTAGCTCATCAGGATAATCTAAGAATGGATATGCGTGAACAATCTCCTTCACCAGGACAAATATCTGGTCTCTGTCGAAATTGATAGTTGATGTTTCATCTGTAAGAAAAATAAATAAGTGATAAAATTGTGAGAAATCGACACTTCTATTCGGAATCATCAATATGACCCCTTTAAAGCAGTAGATAATTTATATTGTTTTTATTTCGCAACCGTAAAAAGCTATATACTGTATAATGCAAAAATCGAATATTAGGCAAAATGGCGAATATTTACCCTGTGCCCATCATATAGAAACACCTAAAAACGCATACCCTGCGTTGAAAATTGTGTAAATCACCAGGGCTTGCTGTTTCTCCTTTCGCTCCATCGCACCCATTTGCATCGCTCGCTTGCATAAAATCCGGTAGGTTTCGGATGTTTTCTGAGCGCTCAGTGTTACAGGGGATCACAGATAGACCAGAATAAACCTGTTTTGGGTAACGGTTTGATAGGAATAGAACAGTGCCACAACGAAGCACCGCCGCCGTGTGTCCGCTCGCATCCGATCATCGTAAGCCAGGACGCGAAACTCAAGTTAGAGGCTGTCAGCGAATGACAAGTATAGCCGGAACGTTCAGCAAGGCCTAGTTTAGGCTTGGTTGTGATGCGGGACCCCTGCTCTTGAAGTAGTTTACGAATGGCGGCTCTACACTCATCGCACATGTTGAAAATCGCACGCCTACTTGTTTAGATGGATTGGACGAAGAATAATCGACGTAATTCATGCTGGTGAAACGCTGCATTTTGTCTTCAAGGGTTCATATTTGGGCGACAGTACCTATCGTGCGAGATCGATTATACGCTGAGGGCAGGGTCACGAAATCCAACGGCACTCCTGGTCTGCGTCATTCAAATACAATATAGATCACATCTTTGGATGCTAAGTCACAACAGTGAGCTAACCATGTGAGCTGTAGGCGATATTTACATATAATCAAAGCCTATTTATATATGAATATTAAGATGTATTTTCTTTTAAAATTGATTCAAAATGTAACAGATGGCTTTCATATGTTTTCAAACACCTAGATCTAGATTTGGAGACTTAACATTAGTTAATTTATAAAGTGAGTATTAATTATCTCTGTCAGGAGTAACGATTTCAAATTAACAACGTTTCTTGTAGCGCCTCTTTAAACCTTTAACAAAGCCTACCAGCTCCTGTCTTTAAAGTGCAACCCAGCGGAAAAGAACCAAGGCTTTCTCTGCGCTTGTTAATCACATACAAGGCCTCGATTTGCATGTTCCTCGAGAATCACGCGCCTCACCAGCTCGTATATATAAACAACGTCTGCGACCCACTTTGTATAGACAAAGCGAGAAATTAGAACTACATCTCCAATTCGGAAGCTAAACCATCCACTGTATTTTTTCAATATATTCCTTCTTCAATCCGCAAATAACTTCTAAGTACCCGCGCATATGCAACTAGTCTTCTGTTCCCTAAAAGGCTACTATATAAAGAGTCCAGGTGTATCAAAAATGTTTTCTTCAGCCATTTTTATAAATTTCTTAGCCCTCTAAATCTAAATTCAGTTAATTCGCCTTATGAAAGTTTTCTTGGATTCTTTAGGTACCGCATGAAGACTTGCACTGACATAGGCCGTCATAGTTCAGGTATTAAAGCTTCTAATTCGCTGAGCGGAAAATGATTGAATAATAGCCGATCCTTTTGCTTAAATTAAGAAGATGATGCATTTTTTTTTCTTGAGCGTGTTACTCGTTCTAACGAGGATTAGCTTTCTTCTAGTGCCAGAAATAGCGGATAAACGCATGCTGCCAAAGTTTATGAGAATTTAAATGCGACCGCCCCAGGCATACAACGGAAAATAATGTGCTACAGTGCGACTTCTACGTTTATTGCACGCATACTGTCATAAAATAGGTGAGAACTACGAGCCGTCAAACCGTCCCACGGAGCGTAGATTATGACAGATCTGTTAATAAAACAATACGCAAAGATCTTCAGAAACTGTATTATTGCTTCGGTATTTTTCAAGTTGCAACCGATCTCTTATTACAAAGCGCGAATTTTCTTCCCTTTAGTTAACTTTCAGCGTGCTCATCAATCCATACATCCTTGGCAAACGTAGCCCGTTTCAATATTGTTGCACATGGAAAACGCGTACCTAATCGAGCTTACTAGTACGTCTTCATTAAGACAGCCAGTTGTGCAGTTGCATAAACATATCTATAATAATAATAATAATGGTAAACGCGCAGCTAGGAGACTTACCAACTGAGTTTACCAAAATACCAGTTTTAAGCGGATGCACCTTGCGTGCGTTTTTTTGCTATTGCATAGTACAGATATTCTCAGTATTCAATGGAATGTTACAGCACATATCCGTACACACGAACGCAGATTAAAGCAGTCTTATTAGCACCTCGTCCTTAACAGGCAGATTCGCACCACTTATCCATACTAATGTAATAACTTATAGTGTTGACCACGGTACGCAATACTGCGTTAGGAAAGAACTATTTATAAATTAAGGCAGCGAGCCGTCCCAAACGCCTTTCATCGAATGTATGAAACAGATTGTTTTACATTCTCCCCGCTATCACCCTGTAATACAATCTTTCAAAACAAACCTGGCTCTCCACCCCTCTGACATAGAAGGCAATCTGGTTGCCCTACGAGGGCAAGGTTCGGCAGTATCTTAAGCTTATGTAGCCAAATCTATTGAGACCATATTGAAAGGGTTGACGCGAAAACTGAACGTCAACGAAAAATTTTTAACATGGGTCGCCCGATGCTCAAAGAAAGAGTAGCGACTCAGTATAAGGTTCATTAAATTCGATCCTCAGGAAAAACATTCAAATAACAACGATAGACTGAAGTCATTGTATCTGGTATGTGGTAGTATTAACTTATCACTTATAACTAGATACTGGTTGTTCAAATATGAGTTTGTAAGACGCAAACATCTTTCAAAAGGCCCCTAGTAACAATGTTTCGCCAGGCAGTACCCATTTTAGTATTTTGGCATAGGCGATTGACTACTAATCCCTATTTTCATACGGTCGCTGCTTCAAATTATACCAATAACAAATAAACACTACCAGCTTCGTGAATAGCACAAAAACTTAAACGTCAAAAAATAGTTACACGTTGGAAATCTTAAATGAGGCACACTGAACATCAGAACTACTATCTAGCATCAAATCCATATTCGTTGAGATTTTGGACTAGTTGTATAGTAACGATAAATGTTCATCCGCAGTTTTCAGAGGAGCCATTGACTGTCCTTTTTATTGCTAACCTGTCTCGATAGATGTACCGGTTACAGCAACGGCATAGTATTATCATTATGATAATGATGCTAACGACTTATTCTGTTAAGCATGTCCGGGTTCTACATTGACTTCTCACCATGAAAAACCCAGATATTTTATCCGCTATCAAAGGAATATTTATCAAGGACAAACCCAAATTCACTAAGACGGACACAACGACCATGATTCATTCAAAAGATTTGCGTACGACTCTTTCTTGAACATGAATCACAAGCATTCCAATGCAGAGGAATTTTGTTATGCAGATAAATCAAACACCCATCATACTTTATGCTCGACGCCACAGCCTAACTTCGTTTTTGCTGCTACCACCCGGAGATCTTAGGCGTTCGCTAATCACGTATTCCTCTTCGGAAATCTCCAAACGCGCATCAGCATTCGCCATAACTAACAGGCCTGTATATCTGCACATCGCGAGGAAAACTCGAGTCCTGCGCTGAGAAATACAAGCAAACCCAACTTTTTTTTTAACTCTCTGTAACGGTAGAAGGAAACACACAGGGGGCACGGAAGGAAAGCGAACTTCCACGGAAACATAAACACACGTTGCGTTTAGGCATGCGTCTGCTGGCAACCAGAAGAACCTTCGGCAACTCTTTACACAGTCTGTGTGTCGTCAGTGGTTATCTAATCAATTTCAACGGCGAAAAACGAATCGGATATTGGCCGGCCATCATATAGGTTATGCAAAGAAATGCGATACATGAACACGTTTCTGACGGGACGTCGAATAAGCTTTGAATACGCTGACTGGCATATTTTCGAAACATGGCAAAGACGTTCATGGTTGTTTAGTTACAAGGCACATCTTCGACTTTGGAGCTTGACGGATCAGCACTGCAAAAAGTGACGTTAAACGTTTAACAACAAGCGAGACCTGTTTTCTAACGTGGAATGAATCAGATAGGCTTTTTATGACTAGCAATTCTTCAAATGAGTAATACTGACCGCAACCAAGAAGATTGTTGACATGCTAAGCACACGTTTGCATAAACTACTATACAGTCTCGGCGGGAACACTCCGCGACCAACTTAGCTTATTAATAAAGAAGTTTCCGGTAAAACATTGAGCAAGAAAAAAGTATTGTGCAGACGTAGTTTCGAAAGCAATCCGGAAAATGCTCACCATAGAAGATTCGTCCGTCCTAAGAGCATTTGGAAGAGAATCCTTTTCCCAGCAATTACCAAACGAATAATCATCAAAAAAGTTATTAGAAGAATTTGTCGAATTGTATGTAGTGCCGAACAAGATTGATGAGACCCAATGGCTTCCGCCATATAAAAATCAATCTATAATTAATTTCCTATTTATTTAGAAGACACCGCGACGAATTAGTACTAAGGCCATGCTCAAAAAGCAGCGTAAACAGATCGAGTATAGTCGATTTCCCAATCGATAGAGTACCGACATGAATGAGATCAAATAAGTCTACCAGTTAACATCGCAGATTTCTATCTACTGATTTTTGCTAATTCCATACGTTTGACATTAGTCAAAGACTATCATTAACTAACCATATAATGATTAAAATATTATGAATAATTAAACGTGAACCACGGCTTTCCTCCCGAAGAATTAAAAAAAATGCACTCAGTGTTTACTCGATTTGAGTGATCAGTAACGGTAACTCAAATTTCAGATCTAGATAAATAGTTATTATACATTAGTTTGAAGGGACGTAATTGAAAAACAAGTTCCGAGTATCGAAAAAGACTACAATGTTTAGTTACTATATATTGTTTATTGTATGTTTCGGCACGTTTATGTATATGACATTTTACAAAAAGGTACGGCATGTTTACAAATGAAGTAGACAGCAACTCCATTGTGACGAGCGTGCTCTCGTTGAGTTCTGGCGTAGGAACTTTGGAGATCAGCAGTGTTCTTCTTTATTTTATCTATCATTAGAAAGTTCATTCCTGTTATAGGTACGTATCTGTCTATATGTCATTTGTCAGCCGTTCACGCGTCACTTTTAATCCTAAATTTCCGACAGAAATCTCTTCCGTCACATACTGAACTCCCTTCGTTTATCTCTCCTTAATCTTCGAACTGAAGCATGCGTAGCTTTCTCGTGTACTGTATTATGATGAATTTATACTTTACAGTTTCAAAATGCTTTCTTTTAGAAGAATAATAGGTATTGTAATCCATACGACAGAGCTACGAAGTGTGCTGTATAAGTACAGGATTTTATTCACTATCG
The DNA here is from genome assembly GCF_002443255.2 of Varroa destructor. Lineage (NCBI taxonomy): Eukaryota > Metazoa > Arthropoda > Arachnida > Mesostigmata > Varroidae > Varroa > Varroa destructor. The sequence goes on along the minus strand of NW_019211454.1, from coordinate 7,684,187 downwards.
GGTGAGCAAGAATCGCTTATAACTCGTAAGCTCAAATGAAAAAAAAATAACCGGGAATTAACTAAGGAATTAAACGCAACTCAAAAGTAGACCCATCATACTATCGAATTCAAAAGTTGTAGTAAAAAAAATCTGTATATGTATTATATATACAGGATTTGGCCATTTGCCAAATCAATTTTACTATACAAGGAGGTTTAAACTCGTAGTCAGCTTTTCATAGATTTATTTTTGTCTAAAATTGGTATACAAGCGCATCGTGAACCTAATATAAAACAGTAATCGTTCTTTCTGAACAGCTTCTTTCAGATCCACACAACTTGTACGATTTTATTTGATGTATGCATGTTAGGGTCTAACATTTTTTTCTAACACATCTATTTGTAGATAATATACATCGATGTATAATACAAGGCAATACAAACGGGCGTTATGTCTGGTTTACACGGCATCTGGACCTTGCCTAACTCAAATAGTGGACCCCATTTCAACAAAGGCCCAGGTAAACTAGGAACTGAGCGTGTTTGGTATCGTACCCTATAACTGAACATTATCTATTCGTCTGCTGATGAAAATTTGACGAAACGCGTGAACTTGACATCACACTAATTCACGTCTACAAGTCAGACTGGTTGCCTAACTTATCATCAGTGGGTGATGGTGGATTAAATGCTGATAGCGGTAATCATCCGTTATCATTGCCATTTCAATATCGCCCTTTAGCAACCATTACTAAACTTTATTTCTCTCTCTCTGCAATACGTGGTTAATAAACCTGAAGGTTTCGATTATATAGCGTTATAGAATAATAATAATAATACAATCTTGTGAAGTACACATAAGCGGAGGATCCATCAGGCTTACAACTAGGTTCTCCGCTTCTTTGGTTGCTATACACCTGCAGAAGATAAATGTACCTAAATGCCCGCGGAAATTCACCTGTTTATCCGGCTGTCATCCTTTAAGGATGTCGTTACCTCGGAGTGAGCATCCAGATTTGGCAGATTCAACAGATTGCGTAGGAAGAAGCGGCTTCAAAAACGCTCGAAACATACGTATCCGATTAATTAAAGTTTGCATATTTAAGTGATGCGGATCCTATAATTCTTATGGTAAATCGGATGCATACTCCAATGGTTTCATATTGCAGCTGCATTCTCCATTTCGCCTATCGTCACTCTGCATAAACCATTTTTGCCCTTCATCCCTTTTCCCAGCTCTCTAACCCCATGACATCTTCAGTTCCCCCATGGTTAAGACGGAAGCAGAATTTACGACTTTTATCAACCATATACAGAAGTTGTGTTTTCAGCCGGTGCAGCGCAGTGATCATTAGTGTGTTACGACATCAACAGTGGTTTGATTACCGTACAATTAATGTACAAGTCTTCTATTCAACTCTTTTGTTTGTTTAATCACAAATTAAATATATGAGATATGGCTTCGACTCAAAATCAATATCAAAACATTGGAAAAATGTACGATCCGGTTTAGACAATCGCTTATGTCTACTTATGCCACTACGACACGCCTTTATATCACCTTACTTACACTCTAAAAATGACCTTATGGTTGGTAATGGCCCTAAGGATGGTAAGGAGTACGTAACTTTAGTCATAAGAATACATTAGCAGATGTTAGTTCGATGCTAATAGTGTTATAGAGATTAGAAACAAAAGCAATGGCGTCACATTTAATGAACTTCTACGGACCAAAATGGTAACATAGAGCCATAATAATTGATTTTTGGGGTCAAATAGATGCGATCCAAACATTCGAGCAAGAATAGGTTGCGAGTCGAATAGAGCAGCATGCTGTTGGGTAACGTTTGTTATATAGGCACCATTATAACCTGCACTGGTGACTTGAAAAGTATTTTATCGGCATTATTTTAATCTTCCATCTTTCTTTTAGGTTTCTTTGGGTTGCGCGAACGTGACTTCGCCTTGCAAAGTGGGCAGATTGGAGCATTCCTAAAAGTAAAAAAAAACGCAACTTTAAATTTTTAACCAGTGTTTATATAAATAAGTCTTATAAAGATACTAGGGAGCATTTTAATTGTTGTATTACAACGCAGTTGAACCTTTCCAGCACCACCTAGCTTCTGGCGTAAATCGCACGGTTCAAAAATTTATAAGGCACTCAATTTAGTCACAAAAAGATGATTGCTAAGTAGAACATAGCTTATTCCAAACATAGTTGCGAATTTCGTTTGTATATATGCACTATTATATTGTTCATTTTATATAGTTTTGTTTTGCCTGGCTCAAATCGGCGACTTTGGGGATTTTGGACTAAAGGTTTAGCAAATACTATAAGATAACTAAAATAAATTTTTCAATCATTAGATTTAATCTATAGTTGTTTAAGATGTTCATGCAATGACGTTACGGTCCACTGAAAGCAACCTCTTTACAGACGGGAGCTTTTTTAACAACCTTTAAAAACTTCGCACTTGTTTCCCGTTTGCTCAAACTTACCTGTGAATCTGTTGATGACACGAAAGACAGCTTTTCATTGGGGGAGGCTGTTGACGGAACGCTGCCGAGCTCTGCGGCCGATCAGCAGCCATTAGACCTCCGGCAGACATCGCGCCTGCACCACCGCCCATCCCAGGAATAGCTGCTCCGACTCCGCCTCGCTGTCGCATTTGCTGTACAGCCGAGGCCAATTGTTGTTGATGTTGCTGCAAAAGAGGATTGTCCGATGGAACTACGGGTAGAACCTATTCGATAACAACGAGGGAGGAAAAAAGCAACTGATTGTATTATTCTTATAATTATTATTAATGTACTGCGAGAGACAATTATGAAGCAGTCGGACCTACATATGTCCTAAATAGAAAATCAATTCGACATAAAAAATAAAACATTTTCGTTTACATACTAAGAGTGACTCATATGAAGACTGTGTTTTTATTCGACATTCTCTCTTGTGATCTAACAGCTTATAGATAAAACATTAATGTCATTATTGAAGGGTTTTTAAATCTATTAATTTGAGTGCTAGGGTGAAATCATGCCAATACATCATACTTAGGCAAAAACAAAGGGTAAAACTAATGACACACCAGTGTTTGGCTGGTACATATATGAATTTATATGGCCCTCTGTAACAATAACATTTGTAAGATAAACAGATGCAGACCTGTGGTGCAGCCCCCATATCATGGTGCGAAATTGGCTGGGTGTCGAAGCGTTGTCTCTCAAAAAACTCTGGCTTGATTAGAGGCTCCTCCTGGTGAAGTTCCGGAAGCTTTGCCAAACCTAAACGAATACGATCACATACACGAGAGAATATACAACCACAATTTCAACGATAAGCAATTATCAGCATCTAGTACGACTATATATATATATATATATATATATATATATATATATATAAATAAAACAAAAAAAATATATATATATATATTTTTTTTTTGTTTTATTTTTATATATTCAGAATTACACCGTACGCCGTTGTGACTCTTAGTTTCCAATCAATCATATATGAAATATTAAGCAATTAGGGCGAGTATTGTCACCAATTGATTTTCTCTCTAGTTTGGATACAAAATATAATACGTTATTAAGGTTATCATATTTAACATCATTAGACTATAACATTGTAACATCGTAGTCTAAGGATTGAAAGCGTTCCCTAGAAAAAAAAAGTACTCGGTGCAACTTTCAACGGAAGCTTGTAGATTTTTTCGAGTCAATGTCTTTAAAATATGGTCAGCTGTTTCTTTCTATGTATCTCCCACGTTGCCTATTTTCGTCAGTTTTAACATAAGTGGAACATTGGAAAAATATTACATGGCGTAATGGTATATCTTTAGAAGCTCAACAGAGAAAAGATCTTGAGCTCAACAGTTAAGCGGTTTTATCCATTTTTGTGGATCACCACCCTTAGAGTACGATCAATTCTTTTCTTCTATGCTATGCTATGCTATGCTATGATAGATCATAATAAATTATCGTATAATAGCGACTCACTCAGACTATGAAACAGCTTAGATAAAAACGAAGCCGCCGAAGTTCTCTGTTGATGCTGGCTTTTCTTTAACAAATTGGACTGTGTCATCTAGCAAATGTGTGCTTACCGATTTCTGCACGAAGTCTATCGACAAGGTCTTTAAGGGGACGAATCTCATGGTGAAGCTGCTTTGCCACTTCAAGATGCTGGTTGCGCTCTTCTTGCGCTTGCTTAATTACCTATAAAAATGGTATAGAAACGTTAAGATGAATGCAGAAAAGCTAAACATCACACATATACTGAATTAGAAATTGGATCAGCAAAAACGATGCTATTGCATCACCATTGTATGAAGGTACTGATAAATTTTAAATTTTAAGTGCCCAAATTTTTTGATTGATGAGGAAGAAACTGGGTTCTTCCACTTTCAGTTTGAAGCGGTCAGACACTGCGTTTCGCAAAAATAATTTGTTTTCCTCTTTTGACATGACAAATAAAGCGTACCCGTCACAAAATCTAGAAGTGGTTACAGATATCGTTATATTTATAGAATAAATTATACGCTGTTTTACATCTTAGGGTAGCACACTTATCAGTTTCCGTCATTTACACAATGGTTAAAAACCTAAGACAGTCGAAAATTGTATAGGAAAAAAGTATAGGCTTCTTGCTTGATGATAAATCTTCAATAGATAGCGTGATATATAACAGAGAAATTGCATGGTAAGGCGAGCGTTTTTGTCGAATCCATTTTCAGTAGAGAGTCCAATAAAAAAATGCATGTACATAAAATGTTCTAGTTCGAGCTTGTTGTACACACGTGTTAATGTAATAATTTCTCGCTACAACGCTTCAATCTCATAACATATTACCAAACGCGATGCATTCTACATACGACCGGTTGAGTCCCAACAAGATATTTCAGAGAGATTTATAATAATACCTGTTCCATGCTATTAATATCCTGGTGAATTAGGCGAAGCTCCTCAACGTGTGCCATCTTTTCTTGAATTAGCTGTTCAAGTTCGGATCTGTAAAAATATAAATAAACCGCATCGAGTTCAGCAAATCATTACAATAAAACGTCTTTGTTATATAAACAAAGAATTGGATTAATGATGAAAAATACATTATAGTTTAGCAAGCGCTAAATATTATCTAGTTCAATCAATCACATTAGCCACAATAAATACCTATGTTCTTTCGTCTTTTAAAATATAAGCTGTTTCCTCCAAAAAAGAAAAAACCAAACTGACATTTATGAGTATCAAACAAATAAGCTTTATTTATTTCTAACCTGTATTCTTCAAGACATCGTTCTTCACTTTCCGTCCGTTCAATTGACTGTTTGAGCCGAGTCTTCATCTTTTCCATTTGCACAGTACGGCAACGGATCTCTTTGAGACATTCCAGTTTGCCCATAATCCGCGTTGGATCTACCGGTTCTGGGGTGGACGACATCTGCGGCCATGAAAATGAAGGAAGGAAATGAATGCTGCTTACGTGACTTCTAAAATCTATCACCTCTACGTGGAGTACCTGTGCACGAGAGCTAGAAAAGAGTTGTACCCTAACATAATAGATTCAGTTGCATTTTTTTTGTGAGGAAGCGCCTCAACGACTTTTGGGATTTTTCCTCTCTAGGCTTTACTTAATTAAAAAAAAACACCATAATGGAAATTCAGTGTCTGGTAAAAATCGAATTTGAGCTAAAGTGTAGATGAAGAATTATTTAGTTCTAACTTCGAATGTTAACGGAGGGGAAAAGAGCTTTCTAGGCAGTTCTTTCCGCAGGGGTTGAGAATTTGTAACACAACTCATTGTGAACGTTTAATTCCTTAATGTTTACCCAACAAATATATAGTTAGGTTTTGAACGAAAGGTTTCTTTAATTTTCTGCAATAGAATTGATGCTTGAAATTGTCACTATTTTGACGTAACTCATTTAGCTAATTTTTAACCGCTCTAATATTTGCATGAGATAATTGAACTTCAGATTGCTTCCAACAACAAAATGACCAAAAGAAATCAACGGTCTTAGCGGTACCTTAATTCTAATGGAAGCTCAAGCAATAGGTGCACGCGTGTGGGGCACCTGTACACGAGTCACAGCGTGCCAGCGGCACAATAGCACATAGGGAGAATTAAAGAAAGCTAGCGAAACCGCTGTTCGAGAGTCGCAATCAAATTGCTTGAGGGCAGTGTAATCGGATGATACGAATGGGCAATTTCATAAGTTCGCTGAGGCAGGCTAAATGGGTGAGGATTAAAGGCGATCACAAAGGAATCACAAACTGATTGTAACAAGGTTGCGTATTATTGTTAGTGACAGTGTAAGGGTCGTCAAGCAGGGTTTGGTGCTGGCAGCCAGCCAGCGATCTCCAGTGACGCCTAATGTCAACACTGGGCGTAATGTAATGTCCGTTACGTACATGTGATATGGATCATGTGCAAGAAATGTACGTATGCGTTTATAAGCATTAGTGTTTGTAGGTTAAGGTAGCGTAGTGCTGACCGCTATTACATAGGTCGACCAGTGACAACCGTTACCATGTTCCTGCTATTGAACTGCTAGCAGAATAATATATGTCAGTATCAGTACAAATTGACGGAAGTTCATAGAACACCCAGAAAAGCAGTTGCTGAATCTCTCTAAACCTGGTAGAAACAGAGTACCTTCTATAGACATTACGACCAGCACACTCAGTGATTAGCTGATAGGTTTGAAAGACCAACCAGTTCGGACATTGATTAGAACTACAGCTCTATTTAGTGGTGGTCTCGAAACCACCGTCAAACAACTGAATGTCGATTTAATAAACAATCAGGACAAGAGAGACCGCAGTCTACGCTGTCCATATCTCTGATCTCGTCCACCACTGCGTCCAATGCTTCCACAGTCGGCGGGCAACATCGCCAGCCGCCCATAAAACTTCGTCCAAATGAAACTGTCGGAGAGGGCCAAACACCTATTGGGGACGAGCCGACTCACCACAGGAGAAACCAACTATGATTGCATTATAGTACCAAGAGCAATAAACTGCCATTCTGTAAGCGAGAAAGCAACTGTTTTTTTGTGACTACAGAAGAGATCTCAGATAGTAGAGTGGAAGAGCTTGATATACTATGTTTGGATGGTGCAAGCCTATACTTGTCTGAATGATAAAACACAGTATGATGACAGAAGTATGAATAGATTAAGCATGCCCCTGAAGATAGAGCGGCGGGAAAGTTGCTTATTTATGTTTCTAAGCTAAAAGATGGAATCCGCAAGTTATTGCTAATACATCAAGAGAAGAAATAGCACAGAAAGATTATCAGCTTTCGCGAGAAATACAGTCATTTACAGAGATTTAGTTCGTTTGTCTCAGCTGTCTTATACATGTACACCTTTTAATTTTGGTAGATACATTTTCCTAATAAGTATATAGCTATAATATTGCTAACTAGCTTCGACCATGACTAAATCGTCCGCTTCCCAATTCGGAAAGTGATATAAAGGATTTGAACTAAGCTAGGAAAAGGTACACAAAAAGTTTTAGCTTCCTGAATAGAAAACATAATATGTGGTCCCCCCACTGCATCATTGTTTTGTGCCCGTCAGCGAGACGGATTTCTGTGGAGCAGCATATCCGAGAATCTCAATTTCACTCTCACCTACAATAGAAACATCATATAATACTATATAATGAACCAGTGCATGGAACAGACTTAGTAGTGATGGGTTTTTTTCAATACGCACACAGACAGATAAGAGAAACGCACACATAAACAACATCGAAACCGCCCTAAAAAGTGCGCTCCATAAGCACAGAAATTCACGCACCCATGAAATGAATCACGCGTATTGGATGTACTACATAATATCACATCAAAGGATCGCTTGCTCATCTTCGTGTGACTTTCGCATGCACACTTACAGCTGGGTACATCAATGTCGACTCGTATCAAGTGTTTTTCATTTCCACTCGCAATCATAATGTCAAAAAAGGAAAGGCAAATAGTCACAACGCATCTATCTGCGCCATTCTACAGCAGCCCAAACGGCATCAGGAACACGTAGGTGTGTCGCTTGCAAAGCGAATCGCCGTTGGCCACAACGCAAACCGGATTGTAACACCGGCGGTGCAGCAACGCGCTAGGAAAATCTGGGAGTATTCGGTGAACTTCATTGAATCCCTTCGTCCCCGCACCCATTGAATCACAATATGCGGATCGACAGTATAGCTTTTCCGTCTTTCTTTCTGTACATAGTTCAAATCAGTGTTTGGTTCGGTTCCGACCAGTCTCACAATAACGGTGGGTAACAGCGGTCTACCAATGACTACCCGCTAGTTTTGTTTTACTTCTGTCTCCAGCGCCGCGGACAACATTGCTTTGTATACATTTTAATCGACAAACGCAGCCAGCAATCATCTGTGTATTTAGTTGATTCTCCGCGTAGAACATTAGTTACCTACGTTTGCGTGCTTCGTTGGCACACGACGAAACGCAACTGGACGACGGTCGATGCGAAACCCTCGTTGAATAGCGCGAAGACACATACACATACACACACGCACACGAATTTGCGGCTTTTCAAAGACTAGCGTATGCTCCTAGTAGCAGCTTGGGAGGAACAGCAACAGCACCGTAACGAACAGCACTCTTCGTTACGGTGAGTTAGTGATGGGTAAAACCCTCGACTGTTGCTAGCCTCAACGACGGCTTTCGGTCTGATTGGATGCCGCACTCCTTACTTTTACCGTTGAACGGGAAGAAATTGCTTTGTTTCGCTAGGAGAGTTTGTGCTTCTATCTGGACTGTTCCTGCTTAACTTATGGTGAGACGGAGAGGGCCAGGCAACCTAGCCTCGCATAGAAGCTTCTTCTTTAGCAGGCAACTATATTGTGGCGCGCCCGTTTGAACTGACGGCAAGAGAAAGGGAGAGACAGAGAGTCGAGATAATTCGTATTTTCATAGCACACTGAAGGAAAGGATAACATGTAATTACATTTCTGCATAATAAACGACGCTACGTAGGACACTCTGTGCAGAAATAACTTAAACATATAATTTTAATTTCATGGATTAATCACGAAATATCATGACAGTATGTAATCATAATCCTTAGTGATGTATTATTAGTCTAGGGGCCCGCAGGTACGGTGTATCGATAACAGTAACAAAACCTGTAGTTGTTTTTTATTTACTTTTTCCTCGGTTATTTATTAGCTCTATTGGTGGAAAAGGCATATAAGTTGCAAAAAACAGCGAACAAACCGTTCATTACTCTGCCCGATTTCGTTCGTATTCTGACAAGGTCGATTTGTTGCCAAAAAAAATGGATTTCCAAGGGTGGTCGTTCAAGCACTTCAGTAACTAAATAAGGAATTAGATTTGCAATCCACTTGTGTAAGTTTCAAAGCTATATATATGAAGCATAAACCCTTCAAGAACACATTGGAGAATGTCAAGCTCTTGCCGTACTATATATGACTATACCTCTTGGATTTCTTGTCTTGAAACCTATTGGCCATCTATCTCACTAATGCCCGCTGTAAAAATATTAGTAACCTACGTGCTTTTATGTAATAGATACATATATAGACAATTTTATATAGAAAAATATGAACAATTGTTAATTTATTAAGTATATAATCAGAGAGAAAATAAAATGTGATAATTTTACACTTGAAACATTTTAATCCTATATTTAATATTCTATATTAATATTTTTATATGTCACGAATGTTTTCTGCAACCTATCGACTTAATAAAAATTAAACATTTTATATATATATATATATAAACTGATTGTACTGCCGCCACATAATAATGCTTTATACAGAGGCATAGACAGTAATCATAACTCTGGCCATGTACCCCTGCCTAATCACATTTACCAACTCTTTATTTAAATCAAATAAATACACTTTAAAAATATTTAAAAACCTATACCTATCCCAACCATCGTATACCACACACGCACTATATGAAAACTATTGTGTAGCTATCGCTTTTCGTTCTGTCTATAGTGAAGCAATCAAATGATGTTTCTGTCGCGTTTTTTTCGCCGTCTTCACTTTTCACCCGTTTCCGCTGTATGGCTGGGCTAATAACCGACTCGTGAGTGACCCATCCATATTTTCAACTCGTAGGTAAAATTCCTTTACTTTGTGTCGAATTGTATGATCCTACGGTACATAATAGTTTGCCTGCCGCTGAAGCTTCTATGAAACTCTCTGATCACATACACCTGCCTACTTCAATATGGCGGCTCGATTGAAGTTTTGCCATATAGTCACTAACAGTAGCATTTCGGATTTGTGGTTGCTCAGCAGCAGGAAAGAACCGACAAACCGACCGGTCACTGTCATCGCTGTGGCACTCGATCGTCGTCATTTCGCTGCTACGGCCGTTCGAGGCGCCGGCTGATAACAGTCGAGTTAATGATTTCGATGCCGTACTATGATCAGTAATAAGTACTGGTACGGCGACGGCTGAGCCTGCTGCTGTTGCTCCGCGGTGCTTTCGGAACCACAAAACCAAACCAGTTACACCGGCGGCCACTGACACCAGCTCCATTCTGTCTGCTTCTCGTCTCTTGTGTGGCGGAGTATAGAAGCTACGGAGTGTGAGTGTAATTCGCTGTGTGTTCGTCGGCACCACCCCCGTCTTCGACTTTCGAGTCTGTCCCCTCTTCACTCGATCGCGACCGAAGACGTTTCAGATGAATGAAGTGTCGTACTGCTGTGCTCTGTGTTCAGCGAACGGCTACCAAATTGAGTTCGTCCCGCCATAGCGGGTGCTAGCAGGCGGCGGCCTAGAATTCTGCTGTGGTGTGTGTCTAGCGTGTCGGGGACTGGGAGACAGCAGACTCCGGCTGTTGCCGCCGCCGCTGAAAACTCCGGCTGCTTCTACTGGAGAGCGGCAGTCGAGGTGCCGGTGTAGATGGTGTTGTCAAATTGGAGAGAGGACGCCACCTGCAAGTTTACTTGGGGAATGACTGCTGTTGTTACTGCGACCACTGCCACTGCCACTGTCGCTCTTTAGAGGGGAAGAGTATATCTTCCGTAAACTTGCGAGAGGTTGACACCCCACGAGGACACAGTCACAGCGGATAGCACAACGGAAGTCGATGTAATGGTCCGTGTGGATGTGCGTGCGTCCGAGCAGTAAGCGGTCGGTGTTCCTGCCGTAGGAAAAGGGTGTCTGCGTTGCTTTGTCTGTGCGTCGTCGCATGAGCCTAACTCGGCCTGCGTGTGTGTGTGTGTGTGTGTGTGTATTCTTGGGGGGCGTGGAAGTGCCGCCGACGGCGGGTGTAACGTCGTACGAACAGAAGTCGAGGGCGCCAGTCGTCAGTTGCGTCTGGGCTGGAGCGCGTCAGGCGCAAAGAAGCAGCCCAGCAGCGGGCGACACAAAAAGTGCCTCGTTGTGCCACTGGCAGTAGATCCATGAACGATCTATTATAACATTAACTACAATTTCTACTATTAACTAATAAGTTGTTTGCCCCATATCTCGCATTGTCTTTCTGCGCAAGTTTGCAGTTGAGCTGCTTGACTCGGCTAGTTGGGACACAGAACACGCTTAACTTCCGAAACACAGATGACTTATGTGTAAGGATAGTTTACAACAATACGGAGAGCACCTGCTGGTAAAAGTAAATCGACAGCTCTTAATAAGTGTTTCAGTTAGTACCGTATACTGCATTAACAACTCGAAAACTTCCCCAGGGCATGTATAGGTCGTGGGGTTCCATATTAAGCAGCTGCAAAGGTGAAGAGCTGCCCCACGCACCTAAGTGGCGTTGTTTTTGTCGTTGTACAGGAAGTTCAAAGCAATAGAAGTCTAAAGTGGCTGACGGCTAACGTCACGAGAAGATCGTTCTTCTCGACGCCTCATATTAAATACGTTCAGGTGCGAGTTGTCGACGGATGCTTTCGCCCGTTGTCGAACGAAAAGAAGAAACGCTGCTTCATCTGCTACTGTTCGAATAGTGCTATTTTTTTCGACGGGTTGCAAGAATAAAAGGTACTGCGCAGCCTCTTGCGCCCACTTGGTGTAGACTGTAGGATGTACAACGTTTCTGCGTGTGCCGGTCAACAACGCCGCACTCCGAGTGATCTTCGTTGTCAATTTCTACCTGTTGTCGTCGTCGTCGTGCATCGATCCAAAGAAGTGTTCCATTGACATTCCGCTGAGACTTTCGTTCATTTGTGTTGCAGCTGTGGTCGCTAGTGATGCGCCGCGATGCTGTGATGGGCCAGCGCGTCAGCACCAGCGTTCCTACTAGTAGTGATCAGTTTTTACAACGATTGTCATCATGAGTTAGTGAACGTTAGCCAAAACCCCCTTATCATTTCTCTTAACGATATTGTATCAATTGAAACCGCTGTCTGGCCGTTTATCGAATTGAAGACATTTATTTGCAGCGAAAAGCAGTGTCTCGAAGGCGAGCCGGTGCCTCAACAGAACAGGGGGTCGATCGTATCGTACCATATGATCGTGTGATTTGTGCGTGAACTCGAGCGGGTGTTTTTTTACATGGCTGGGTACGCTGGGCCAGTTAGCCAAATGTTGTAACGACGCGGTCTGAAGGACAGAACGAACAGAAAGAAAAAGTACAGGAGCGACAGCGCCGACGAGGTAAGTTGTTTCAATCCATGGGAAATAGTCCTATCATGGAACCAGGTCCATAATTCCCATGAGCTGATCGTGATTGTTTGTCCCGTGCGTCGACAGGGAAAGACTGGTCGCGCCATTCACCTATCTGGTTTATTGATGTGAGGAAATATGCAGCGATAACAGCGAACGTTTCTGCTCTGATATCACGTAGAAAATGCACCATATAGTTATATAGTAGTAGAGTATTGATTCGTTAAACGAGGCAAAACAAAAATAAAAGCGAGAAACGTAAAGATGGAAACAGGCATTGTAGTTGCAACAGATCATATAACCGCCGTGGGTTTGTGAATTGTTTACTGTACTTTGTGTGCACGTTCGCAATGCATTATAAACAGCAGTTCTACAAATAAACTAACAGCTTCCGAACGGTGGTTTTTTGCTGAACTATTTCATTATTGAGAGACACGTAAATTACAAATGGCGTCTTGATTCGACTATTTTAGAGAAACGGGTACTCTCATAGCTGTCAGAAGTTACAACGACGATGCTATGATAATAGGCACAGCGTGTGCTTAAAAGACATGTTATATAATATACAGATAACTATTCTGCACAGATAATTTTTGCCAGCCTTGGTAAACACTGTCGCAGATCTTGTACTGGAAGCATATTCTAGTTGCTAGTATCTTTGGAACTGAGCACCGGAAACATGGCTATCACAAGCAATGTCACACTATACCATCAATTGACTTGTACAACGTATAAACAACGATACGATTTATGAACTTCTCCCCGCTAAAGCATATACAACTGTCCAGTGTTTTTTACCACAGTAACTGTGGCCGAAACCCTGCCCGGACGGTCGGTTAAGTATCGGCCATTAGTGGTGTACTTATACGACATCAGTATAGCAATGGATCTTCATGAGAGCTGTTTCCCTTCAGCTACTTGCCCCTCTATCGACGATCCCTAACGTTAGTTCTATTTCGTCTTTATCGGGAAACGCGCCTTACTTTCCACTGCCACCGTATTTGTATCGCATTTCTCCGTCTTTTTCTCTCAGCCAAGAACTACCGTTGTTCTATGTTAGCTGTTCTTTGATATGCTGCAACACCGTACTCTTCTCGATTCCCGTATTGCTAGCGATGAATCAATCAACTTTACAGATGGACTAATTCGCGCACAGACAGATCAATCAGGTCAGATCGAGTTTGCCGGCTCTTCCTTCAGCTCTAGCCACTTACGCCGCCGTCGTCGTCTTCGCTCTTTGTAACAGCATCAGCAATACGCAGTCAGCAAAATCCGTGTATTGTATCATCTATTGGTTGCGTGTGCGACATCATATCCTAGCGTCGATGCCGGCGTCTCCACCGCGAAGACAATTCATAATTCGTTGTTGCCGTCCACTGTTGCTTTTGCTGCTGCTGTTGCTGCTTGTGTGGTTGCCCCAAAGCAGTAAGGTGGCGTTTGCGCTGCGACGACGAACAGCATCGCCGACGATTTAGATGATTGCACCGTTACTTTTCGTCACAACCGTTATGGTCATATCCATAGCAAGAACAGGTAGCGGTCCGAGCCGTCACTAATGGCAATTACTATACAAGCACACACAAGGCACACAGCTGCAGCGGCAGCGGTGGCCGCAGTGGTACTACTCGGTAAGCCGTATTGAGCCCGGCAAGTCCCGCTGGCCAAACTGGAGTGTGCGCGTACTGCTCTTACTGCATTTTATCCATTATATGCAAATTTACATCTACAGGTATCGTACCCCTCTGTCGCTACGTTCTTGTGCCCTTTGTTGCCTTTGCCATAAGATTTGGTTAGGCGCTGCTCCAGTCTCTTGCCTGACGGCTGGTGGCAATAGCAAAGGCCAGAGATTCTACGTCGAACCAACCGGCCCTGGCGTTAACACTTTGTCGACAGCCGCAGGACGTGAAGGCTGGTAGCTAGGAGTCGCAGCGATGAGCAAGCAGGCGTCCGAACAATCCGCGGCGGTATAAAGCCACGGGTCCGAGCAGTAAAAACCGCACGACCAATGCGGCCGTATTCTGAAGTATTCTGAATTACTACTGTGTCGTGTCGCTTCTTTGAACGAAGTCCAAAAAAGAAGTCTATCCAGTCGCTGCTGCTGCTGCGATTGGTCCACATTGTTTCTGCATCGGTAAATCAGTTGAATAGTCGACAGAACGTTTGATTAGTCTAGACGGTAGATTTTAAATTTGTATTGAAGAATGTCTATTTAATTTTCCGTTTTGTTCATTTGCAGTTTCGACTTCTATAGGGACTTCATCGGGAGAAAAGTAAATGAGGGCCGGATACATCCTAGTAGCCATTAGCAATTATTGGTCAGCACGTGTTCGACGATGATACACAGATCCGAGAATGCCATGGTGTTTAGAGAATCCGTGTGTTATTCCTACAATTTGTTGCTCTAGAGTTAGTTTTCTAGAAGAGTGGAATGTTAATTTAAACAAAGAGTCAGCTACGATACAAAAAATCACATAGACGTCGTCATAGATTGCGGCGGGAGTCAATTCAGCACTAACAGGTGAATGACTTTTTGTTTTCTACAACAAAATTCTGTAAATAAGGAGAAACAATTGAGTTTAGGTCGCATTCGTAAACAGCCTAATTTGCCACTACCTTAATGAGCTAAAAGTTACTAATGGGTATTTGTGTATTCAATATAATGATTATACAGTTGTAGCAAGGACAAACACGTGGTGCAAGTCGGTTCATCATCCAGCAGTTGATTGAGTAAACGCCGTGATGGCAGCCTACGGGTTCAAGCGGGAAAGTGGGATTGGGGATTACGGGAAGCGCGCAGGATTAGGTCTTCGTTAGGCGTCAGAAGCGTTAACAATACTCACCTAGCAACTTGGCAGGTCGTTTACAAACAACAAATTTCGATATTTTGTCGGATCAGGGTACAATACGTATTAGTGATGGAGAGACACAAAAAAACACTTAGGAAAGACCCTGAAGGCTGGAAAACACTGGAAGTAATAGTAATTGTATGGTACACCGGAAAAAATGTATCAAGCAATAGTTTCACTATTACTTCCAAGAAAATGTTGGGTAATTTATTATAGATACTCATTACGTCATACAAAGTACAGCATGCAAGCGTTTCACACACCACAAGATTTTGTGGTAATAATATGTAGCCTTTGACATTAACCGCGACATTGCGAAACCACATGTGCTGTCATCGCAGCGTCCCCAATAGGACATACGAATCACCGATGTGGTGCCATATTCCTTAAATTAGTGACATACTATGGACACCAATTAAGATATTGGTGGTATTATCGGTCAGTGCTTTTTATTAATGTGTGTATTAACGGTTTATTTGTGTACTGCATCTGAAATGTATAGTGGTGCGTTTAACATACTGTCCAGCGCGGTGGTGGCATCCCCGGCATTGCTAGATTTTGCTATTGCCGACGGAGCCACTCAGCTAAGTTGTTGTCGTCGTACGTTGTTTCGATTAATCAAAAAAAAAAAAAAGAAAATTGAATGATCTGATTTACTGATCATTTTATTTCGTTTACGTTACGAAGACAGACAGCTACTTTAGCGGTAGCTCACGTGGAGGCGAAAGTTAGTCTCGTTGGGAACTGCCAGCTTTTATAAGGACGAACAGTAGGACGTGGAAGTAATTTTCAAGCAAGATAAAGACATCGCATCGAACTGCGTCCCGTTACTAAATTGTTTCATAGTTAAACTATTATAAGGTAAATGCAGGTTAACCTATTAATACACTGTTCGATTTCTTGATATGGTAAGTATTTCCGCGTCTTTCAAGGCATTAGCGGAGCTGGTATGGCAAACAAATTAGGACAATTGTCGAACAATTGGTTAAAATGGACCAACGACCGGTATTTCGTTTTCTCAATAGTACATGAACAGAGCATAATCTGAGTCGATAAGAAAAATCAAAATCAATCTTAATTGTGATACCCGAAATCTGTACGAGTATATCTTGCACATATTTCCGTGCATTAATATTTGATTTCTAAGTGATTGACATTCTGAATTTGTATTTGGTTTCTTTGTTAGTCTTAACGTAAGAACAATATAACAAATTACAGGCAAGGATATTTAATGACATAGTGCAATGAGACAGATGAAGTCCATCGCACGGTGTCTTGGCTGTTGTGACCGACAAAGCACTGGGTTCTCGAACTACGAG
The DNA here is from genome assembly GCF_002443255.2 of Varroa destructor. Lineage (NCBI taxonomy): Eukaryota > Metazoa > Arthropoda > Arachnida > Mesostigmata > Varroidae > Varroa > Varroa destructor. The sequence goes on along the minus strand of NW_019211454.1, from coordinate 7,667,419 downwards.
AGTCTACTGATAATACAAACAGCCAATCTCTCATCCGATGATTTATAGGATTAAACATTTATGTGAGCCTGTTTAATATGCTAGGGGTACACTGGTGCCAGTTTGTAAAGGAAATTCGAATTTGGCGCGTCGATCTATCGGATCCGTGGATGAGCGTTTGCTTGCCGTCGCACAACTGCTGCGTCGCTTACGCGACGTCGACCGTAGACCGGACTTGCTCTAATCTATCTACTGCACGGGCCTTCCGGGCAGTAAAGAACGCTTTATTGACCAGTCGAACATTTTGCTGGTTAGATGGAGCTACAAGGTCGTACTAGTGCAGCAGTTATAACAGCCTCAAACTGTGTTGTATAGCAGTTTACCCTACCGTAACAGCTCGGGTTCTAGACAAGAGGCTCCGGTGGGGTCTCGTATATGAGCAGTGCGAATTGAATGTGAATTATCGGAAGATGCATTGTTATTCGACGTTTGTACACACGCCGTTGTAGGTGATTCTAACCTAGGAACAAATGTCTTTGTATGGACAGGGTTCAGGACCTTCATAAACCGAAAGCTTCGTGTGGCCCAAGAGCACTTAGGCATCCGGGTTTGATTATCATTGTATTTGTCTGAATTCAGCTCCTTTATGCTCAGTTGAGACGAATTTATTTTCGTGTTGGTGGTATTGAATGGTGGGCGAACTGCGTCATTTAAACTTTAATTACTAAATTTGAAGCGTGATAAAGATAAATGCATATCTGCAAGTCCCAAACTTATCATAAGTGATTGGCATTTACGTAGGGCTTTCGCCGATTTATACTTGATCCCAAGCAGATATGACCCTATACAAGTTACGCATGAATACAAAAATAACAGACAATGAAACCCTGTCAAAACCGGTGTCAGTGAATTCCACGCCACCCGCTCACTCTGTAGGTTCTCAGGATTGGTAAACATTTAACTGTGGTCATTTTGCTGATACAGTTAAAATCCGCGCGCATCACACAGCCGTTGCCTTGCAAGACATTTTATTAGCAGTTCATGAGCAAGATGCTAGAGGCAGTACTGGGAAGCTTAAAAAGAGGAAAATCAAGCGGTAGTAAAATATTAGCTTATGAAGCGGTTTTAGTGCTAATTACTATAATAATAATAATAATGCACCTGACTTCAAAACTACTTAGCGACACCATACCGGAGCCGCTAAAGTTTCAACCAATCAACAAACGTCACACTACCGACAACTGGAAACTTTGTTCTTCTTCTTCTTTTTTTTTTTTTTTTTTTTTATTTAAAAGCGACTGGCAGAACCGGCGAACGTTGAAACGTCACCTTTAGCCCATCTGCATCTAATATACATGTGCATTTCTACGATGCGCACCCTTCACCAACTGTTTCCAAGTGAGCGACAGACCACGAAACGAAAAAGTGACAATGGTGGAAAGCGACTTCATTTAAATTTTTTATTAACGTCGCGTTATCATAGGTAGGTATATCATTATTATGAGCACAATATTGCCAGCCTCGTTCTCTCGCTTTGTCATTCTTCACCTAAAACTCAACTGTTATTCAAGCTGTCTGTCTACCTAGCCGACCGACCGACCGACCGGCGGCCGACGGGTCAAGTTCTTGTCGTCCATATATATAGCCGTCTTTCCATATATATATATATACAGCAGCCTTTTCATCTTTTGCATTAGTGTTGTCGTTGTTGCTAGTGTTGTGCTGGCGCCCGTTCCAGCCACGTCTGCTGCTGTTTGATTCGTTGTCGCAAAAGATTTCGAAAAGCTCTTTTTCCTTCTTCGTCTTGCGTGTATTGTATTTTATTATAGTGCTGCTACGCCTATTGCTGGTGTGTTTAGTGTTATCGCAGGGCACCAGCGGCTGTAGCAGTAGATATGGCACCGCTTGAGGTATGGCTAAGGCGAGAAGTAGAAAAAACGGAGAGAGAGGGAGTCGAAGTTGTCATAGTAACTGTAGAAGTAGATAGCGGCTACGTGGATGCGTTCGATATTCTGCGTCCGTAGTTTCTGCAGCGTCGACTGACGGATCGAAAAAAATTAAAGAAGAGATAAAGAGATTGTTATGGCGCGTTTTTGAACAAGTGAATGAATAAATTCACACAAACATTTACTCTATTCACATTAGATAGGGGTGACAAGATGAAAAGCTGAAAGCATAAGGGGCAACGGAACGAAGAGGTCGATATGGGCTAAAAATGTGAAGCCCACTCGAGCGGCATATGGCTACAAAAGTGCTGTTCGATGTCGACTCGTCACAGCACCATGGTATATATAAAAAGTATGTGTGTCAACGTTTTTTGCTTGTGAATGACTTGTTGGCTAAGGCAGCAAAATGGCCGTAGAGGCAAAAAAAGGTCCCTTTGTAGAAGCGAAACGAAAAAAAGCCAAAAAATAACCGCGAAAATTGCCATTACGAACAACCTGAGACGACGTCAAAAAGCTGTAAGAGTCAAATGGAATTGTATAAGACGGAAACGAAGAAGTACACGACTATAGTTGTTGCTAATTGCGTTAGATAAACAGCATTTGTTTGAACCGTACACAGGAATTACGCCGCGTTAGGACAACAGCTGAGTAGTATTTGCCATACGCCAACGGTTCCGTAACTATTTCATGTACCCAAAAGCGTATCGACGCTTCCAACACTGAACTTTCTTCGAAGTTCTCTTATCTAAATGTAATCACGTCACCAGCGAAATGTACCATTGAACATCTACGTTGAATTGGAAACACAATAATTATTCAATTGAGAAACAATCATATATGAAGGATCGGGTATTTTGACCGGATACAATATCAGTGCCAGTGGGTTTAGTGTTACTATCAGAGGGCCCACAGTCAACGAAAACGGTGTTGGTTCAAGATGTACCAAGTCTGTGGTTGGAAAATTTTGTTATTGAATGTAAATTTTCCTGGTACGCATATATAAAATGATACGTTTTGCTCCGATGTATGTCACCCGTTCGTAAGCTCTGCGGAAGCAGTAAATAATTTTAGTTATCTACTTAGCTGTGTCAAAAATTACTTAAAAAAAACCCCCGACCATTAATAAAGGGGAACGCCGTGATTACATCGCAGAAAAGTACACACTTTTTATTTTATGGCTCTGTTGCTTCACCAGTACAACGTACAGCAGCTGAAGAGGGAAAACGACTAGGTCGGGAGACAGCAAAATCAACAGATATGCGTGTGACACACCTTGACGAGCATCCTATCACTGACAACAGGCTGACGGCTACGACTTCATCTTCACCAGTATCGATTCTTTTCTTGTTGGGAATCATGCAGTCGTTAGAACGTTTTGTCTGCCGCAGTCCTGAGATCTACTAGCCGCGATGAAGTCCAGCATCGGCCAAGTTTACGCATAGACAATTCGACGGGCGCGCGTCGCTGTGACGATAAAGTCATTGTTGGGGAACTATCTAACTGATCAATCTCATACACACATCCAGTCAAAGAGAGACACATGATCATAACAACGGCTGTTGCCGCTTCCAAAACCACCGCTGCTCTGACAGCTGTCATTAGAGACGTATATACAGATATACACTCAAGCACACGCACAAACATACCGCATGAACATCCAGACCGAACACTGAACTAGGAGGGCTTTTCAGATAGATACTCGTCACAGTTGCACTGTATTAGCAATCCCGGCCGCACCAGCATTAGTAATGGCAAAAGCAGTTGCATTAGTGTGAATCTAACTGCCGCAGTTGTTGCCACCGCCTAATTCGCCCGCGAGTGTCCCAGCTGCGAGAACCGGGTCGGAGAAACCGTTTCGTGTCGGAGCGACTGAACGACCGAATCGGCGTAACGCATCAGTGAAGGCTGTAAACACAAGCCATTCGGGGCTTTGTACTTTCTTTATAGCTGGTACTTCCCGCGCTTGTTTTCCTTCTTCGGTTGTTTTTGCTGCTTTTCTCTGTGCCGGTATCGCGATGAACAGTCGAAAGCTGATATTTCTAGCTGTTCTCTGCATGCATCGAGCGATTGATTCGGTCATGCTTCAATTGTTCTGGTGGCGAAAACAAGAAGTACGACCACATCGGAAGCACTTTTACTACTAACCCGCTATCCTTAACCTAATACTGATAACCCCTGTTTAGCATATGGCAAATGCGCTCCAATCGGTTACTTGGTCGATCAGCTCTGACCTACTGCCAGGCAATGAAACCGCACGACCAAGATTTTCCATCAAGGACAGATCATATGATGGCATTACACTAATTAAAAATTATTTGTAGTCGTCTATGGGAAGATTTTCGGATTTAAGTAACAGCCGCAGTAGCAGCGTTTAAGAATGGTCTCGAATTTAATGTCCGACACTACTGCTTTAGCTACTCATTATCTAGACGACAGGTTAACAACATGAGACGCGCGAGGAGTGTATGCTAGGTTTCGAACCCGTACCACCGCAGTGTTTTAAAGTTACTTCACGAGAACAAACGACTGTAGCAGAACTTGAAGATGCTGTGGATTGCTATCAATCAGCGGACTCTGCTGCTTGATCTGACTTTGATAGGTTTTGCAGCTCAAAAAAGATACTCGCATAGTTGGGAATCTGTTTGGGAGTTTCAGATCCAAGTAAGGGGACTGATAGCCCCGACGTGCCAGTAGTTAACCACAGCGCATTCAAGTGAGCATCAATGTGATTGATTAGTTCTTGCGGAACCTCTCGTCACCACATTAGAAAATGCTGTACCTTGTTGTTAAATCGAAATAAAGAAAAGGGCTATATATATTTGGTTGTCTCTGCAATGCCAGGTTGGAACGATGCATGTGAAGTCTGATTGTTTTTAGCTTCCGTTTGGGACAGAGTCCATTGTTCTCGTCGTTGCTGAAATCTCGTTTATATTATTAAGCGGTATTTATTATAGGACAGGCACTAGTCGATGAGTACAGCAGATGACAACAAAGAAATACATGAGAGTACCGGTGATAGTACTCAAACTAATTTAATCATTATACTTTAACTAGATACATCCTATAGCATAAAGAAATTTTCGGCATTTAATTTTATTTGTACTGATTGTTATTGTTTATATTACAGTTTGTGCGCATGTACCACACTGTGTATGTCAAACTCTTAAGCGTTTGTAATAATGATTCGGGAATTTTCGTTTTTGTCTTCACTGCCTATTATACGAGGAATCCGCTTCTATAAACACTTATTATTATTATTATTATTATTATTATTATGATACTCCCATTGACTTCGATTTCCATCAAGGACAGATCATATGATGGCGTTACACTAATTATGTGTAGTCGTCTATGAGAAGATTTTCGGATTTAAGCAACAGCTGCAGTAGCTCTATTTGAGAGTCCGACGCCAGGGCCAGCGAAATGAGACAAATTATGATTTCGGCCAGTAACGTATATATGACAACAAGTTCGTCATCCTGACGCTGTGTTACGGATCCGTCATGACGCTATGGCAACGCGCGGGCAAGGTTGGACCAGAACTAAACAGCGTTAATGTGTGCACTGAAATCGTTGCTGCTAGCATCGCTATAATAATCTACTACAAGGTATCGATTCGGTCAGTTCTTTAATTATCGATTTCTATCGTTAGTCACAGAAGAACCTGGAAAGCTTGAGCTCAAAATTGGCGGCATTTTCTATCAATCTCATTACTGATGTAGATAATACATGTTTTGTGTGCCAGTGCTTAGGTATATACATTGCGATGTTGGAACTGAAACAACAATCTACAGAATAGAATGCTTGGAAGCTTTGTTTGTTCAATAATGATTCGGAAAATGATGAAGGGAGCGCATTAATAGAACACAAGTAGAAACGGTCCCTATCGGAACATGCATTAATTGATAACGTTTCGAGAACAATGAAGCAAACAATTTAGGATAAATTCGGTCGAATGAAGGGAGCCTCTCGTTTTTTTTAATTTCACGAATAGGAAAAGACAACGCTGGGCTTTCGATCACCCTTCGCAAAGTTTGTCTACATTATAAACTTTTCAGTTCATGAAACGCCCTTGTTATCGGAGTATGACCCGCTTACTACCGGTTCATCTGTTAAACATAGACGCACTATTTACAGGGTGGGGCGAAATAGTTTCAGCAGTTTGCGAGAAAAAGTCATATACCCTTCTACATGTTGTTACGGCCCATGTAATCCTGTAGTCCTAGGCATTTAAATCACTAGTGCTATGTAAGTATGACGAACAAATCGTCGATACCGATTCGCTGTCCTCTCGCTGTTACCAATTGTAGTGACGCTGCGCTACTATCCTTTCGTAACTGGACGGTTGCAGAAAATCAACATTTTCTGCTTACCTGAGTGCATCAGCGAACACGGTCCCAACAATCGACGAAAAACTTTAGGTTCGTATAGGTAAAACAGAAGTCGCTGAGTGTTAACGGCAGTTCAACAGTTTTTGGGGTAACCGCATGGCCTCGTTGCAACGAACCGTGTACGGTTGTCAACCGGGAACCAGTGCCTAAATGATGATAAGAACCAGTTGAAAGCACGGACGGCGTTAGGTAATATGTTGGGGCATGTACGTAAGTGGCGCGGCCCAGTATTATGGTGCGTACTAATAATTTTTGGGCATTTTCGTCGCTATTGTTACACAAGGACGACGTGTTGCTATTTATAAAGGTATTATGCCGTCGTCATTACAATATATATATATAAGTCGAAAAGATGTTTACCGTTTGTAACTAAATAGTTTTGAATTGCATTTTTTGGAAAATATTTTAGAGAATGAGACGCGTCGGCGTCGTTTGAAAGTTGACATTCGAAAGCAGTAGGCGTGCAAAGGCTTTAAGATTTCTTTACTCAGATATAAGATAGAGCGCCATAAATGAAATTAAAGTTGAAAGGAATTTATAATTATTCATAATATATATAATTATTCATTTGAAGAAACCTGGCTACAAAAATAACTTCGAGATTTAGGTGTCACACGAAATAACGCCAAAAAACTTAAAAGCTGGGTTGTATTTCCACTTACGAAGCTCCAAATTGATGTACAAATGAAAAAAATACTCCACAATCTGTGACTAAGCTTAATTAACGCTTTAGGAAGATGATGGTATCTGCTAGGAGGAATTGTCGTGAGAAGGAACCGTCGCGTGTCGAAACGATATAATTGGACTTGTCTATTGTCAACAACTAACAAGATTAAACCACCGAAAAAATCGACCAAAACCAGTGAACAGGTTATATCCCACTATCAAAATGTCAGACTACATGCATCTTTAGCTATTCGAAGAAAATGAGGAGAAATCTTGGATTGAGAATATTGATGCATTCACTGTGTGTCACGAATCTTACGGTATCTTTTTTTTGCAGAACTCATTTGGTATTAGTTTAGTTTTAGTGGGGGCATGCAAAAACCACTTGTCACTGTGTTCTATTTAGGCCCTGTTCAGCTCGACCCAAACGATTTTAATTCTCTTTTTTTTGATGGCCTTGCTGCGAAGTTCTGGAAAAATCGAATAGACATGTGTTTCAGACCAGATTGAAATATACATAAATTTGAACAATTAAAAAAAATACAAAGATCTTGGAAAAATCAAAAGATATCTTTCTCAGCGCATTTCAAACGAATTTCATTATAAATTTAGCGGTCCGCTGTAAGCTGGAGTAGTTGAAGTTTTCATTTTGTGGGGCATTCCTTCCTCAATTGCATTTGTGTGACAAATATAGCTCGGAGGCGAAAGACCACTTAGGTTTCGGTGGATGTGTTAGCTACTTTTCGGAAAAATGTCCACGTTGCTTCAGACTTACAGATCGGCACAAAGTCCGTCCAAAAAGATCTTCTATTAGAGATAGTCTGTTTTTGATGTGTCCGTACCTGTGGCCTATGTCGAGGTTCTGTAGTTCAACAGGTACTTTTCGAAAGCGTACGTGACCTAGTAACTCATATTTACTTGACAAACCATAATATCATTACTGCTCTTTTTGTGCGATTGTCTCGTTTCAGGTTTGATGATCGGCAACGCCGAGTTGAATCGTGGGTATGCAAACAAGATGATTTTTGCTAAGCTTTGAGGGCGTTTAGTGACAACCAAAATGCTTTCTATCGGCTCTAAATCGCTGGAGGTGTTGCTGAATGCTGGATGTTTTTAACTTCTTGCACGTCATAGGGAATCGTCTGCTTCGATTTCGTAGTATGTCGTATTATCAAGGGAATCAACGTTTATCCGCTCAACAGAAGCGGAATGGATCTTAACGGGGGACTCGGTGTATGCTTCACATGCGTGAGATACATTGTAATGTAGTAGTTACGATTAAATGTCGAACCGATCCGAGATTCTAAACGTGATTGCTCTACGACAGGTTGAGGAATTCTGGTTCTTTTTTATTTTTGGAAACTTCCCAATACGGGACAACCTTTTCGACGAAACGAATAAGCTAATTCTTGTGTTTGCTCGGGTTGCTGGAAACAGTCTGACGAACGCCACTAATTTTCTTATGTGTGACGCTAATTTTATTATTATTATTATTAGAGTATTTCTTTAAAGGAAGGTGTGATGCTCCACCGAGCCTTCAGTTTACAAAATATTCGTACGGTACTATTCATTCAATATTATACATATGTCACAAAATCTAAATAGGTCTTTCGGGTATTCACATCAATCTAAAGCATCGCTTTAGATAGCTTATAGCTTCTTCTTCTTGTTAGCACCTAAACCTAACTTCATTCCGTATCTCGAAATTCAGCATGCAAATACGTTAACTGTGCGTGTAGCAAAATCTATTTCGAATGGGCGGGTTACAATGGATCAGAGAAGCGGCTGTACGCTGTTAAAGATTCGTAAACTGTGGCCGTTAAACCTGACTGACTATCGTCTGTAGGTTTCGTTCTGATGTCGAGTAAAGAAGATCTTTCCAATTGATTGAAAGTACTGTAGCTGTTTACTTTTTATTATCTTTGAAGCTTTTGTCTCGCCGTCGCTAGGTTTGTTCGAGGCAGAAGTTGTTAGGTAAATCCTCAATAAACAAACGTTCGCATGTATACATCAAGCAAGTAACGTTTCCATCATTGCCGCGCTTTCCGTGGATTATTTTATAGCCGAATTTTTCTGGTCCCGTCTTGCGCTATGCACTTCTTCGGACCTTCCCATACCGAAGAGCATACTGATGCAATCCATAGCCCCTAAGCTTGACATTACGTTATAAAACTGGGAATTACGTCTGGCTTTCGCTGGACAACCGAAGCTCATTAACATACCGTCGCATGTACTCTTATTGTCAAGTGCCTCTATTACGGCGGGAAGAGGGCTTGTAAGTGCTGAGAATGCAATCTAGTAATCCCCCTTGAGCTCGTGGCAAGTTCTTACCCTGTGTCTTCGAAACTTAGCAACCAGTTTTACCTATATAATAATATTTGCGAGAGAAGGCATACATGTTGGTCACCCTCGCCAATTGTCGGTTAAGGTTGCCTACGTTTTTAAATCGCACGTACCAAATGAGCCGTTTATAAATAAATGTTACATGAGCTTTTGCTCTTTGCAAAGCTGGCCATTCCGAGTCAGCTACCTAAAACACTGAAGCATTTTAGCCAACCGTTATAGTTGTAGTAGTGCAATGTTCTAATTGCAGCTTCAAAAGATACTTTATAAAGCTCGGAAGCATACGATCAGTGTGTTCCAAAACATCAGAATTTATGTCTATGACCCAGCCTAGCCTTACAATATGAGCGCCGGCCAACTGGCTCAAGTCCTGTCGCAAATACGTCGCGTTAGACTGATACGTTCTACCTATGTCTAAGCATGTATTAATGTGTAATAGGCCAGCACATCCTGTGGGGAACGTTCATGCAATCAAACGTAAGAGAACTATGTTGTAGATGAAAAAAACGAACGTATGCAATGTACGACTACACGGACTAGCCACAAAAGATAATTTGGATAGAGTCTTCAAAGTGGTCGATACTTGTTTCTCGTTTTTAGAAAAGATGATTATTGTTTCAGTGGAATTTCAGCGGGAAACTGCTAAATAAATGTCGATGACTTATTACCATGAGCAAGTGTATTTTCATTAGGTTTCATCAGTAGGAGCCTGTGTTTTAAACACGCATACTGTTCACATGCTCTATTGAGGATCTCAGCATTAAATGGAAGTATTGTTTGTCAATCAGCGATCGTTAAGACATAGTTTGCAAAAAACAGATCAAATTAATTAAATGTAAACTACGTAATCTTGTATATAGTATGTACCATCGTTCATTAATTTCGTTTTCATCACAAACATTTGATTATTACTAGCCATTGCATGAGTGACTTAGCACTCTTTTGAGGAATCGGAGAGAGTTGTGTGATGGCTGTATGACCCACTAGAAGGAATTCGCAGTAATAAGTGTAACGTTTCAATGCGATGGTATAAAAGTTTCTAATATTGATTAAGAACGCTCTGCGTTTGCTGGACCCTGGCTTTCGGATTCTTAATGTTAGTACCGTGTTCCAGTAATAGCGCATTGGGTAACGTGTTTAGTTGTCAAGTTTGGGGGCGCACGGCAGTCCAGAGTCGAACCAGGGCATAGACATACTTGCTGGCAAGAGTGAGCCGTCTGTAGTGTTGTCCAGAAGCTTTAGTAGAACGTAAGACACGAGAAACATCGTATTATAAACCGTGCTACATGACGAAAAAAAGCGCCATTGAAGTGGGATCCTGCCGTAGTTGTTGTGAATTGTAACTTTATATACGAAATTTAAAAGGAAAAGTAGTCGTCTTACGCATAGAAAAATCACCTTAAATTACGTAAGGTCGTGGCTGGGCCCTTTTTAGGTAACGATTTGTAAGGCTTCATTTAATACATCAACTTTGAGAATGAACACCTGCCTGTCACGTACGTGTTCGTTGGCTGTCAGAATCAGGCCATTCTGATTTAATCTAGGCACGTCCATTGGTCCTGTATCAAAGAGTCTACGCCTATCTATTGTTTGTTATCTACACTCGCATACTTTGTATTTAGTTATTCCTGTAAAATTATTTTCCAGGTGCCGCCTGCCGAAATGATAGATATCTAATTGAAAACTGCAATGGCCGACTAGGAAAAGTGCTCCGTATTTTGCACTCATAATAACAGCTACATGCTGATAATTTCAATGTCCAATATGACTACTGACGATGATCAAGCTTACCATTTATCTCCACTTTGTAGCCATTGCTTGATTTGATTGATTAACGTTTCCTGACGTATCGAAAATTCTAGAATATGGTCCTAATAAAGGCACAAAAAAATACCAGCAGCAAAAATATTTCTAAAACAAATGCAATTTCTGCATAGGCATAGGGGCGGACGAAAATAGGACCAGACGAGGAACATTTGACACAGTTGTTCTTAATTCGTTTATTATGTTAAGAGATCATATCACCTATGAGTATATTACATATGCAAGTTTTTTCTGATGTCAAAGGTTTTAAACGACTGTCGGGCAAAGCTGGTGCTTTGGCCTCTTGCATACACTTCGACATTTCTTCGCGAAGCATTGTTAGGCGTTGTTTTTTTTTATATATATATTTACCTGCCTTTTTTACTCTAGCCCTCAGTCGTTTGTGGCCACATCGATGCTTCGGGCAGTTTTCGCCTTTGCGGTTTCTCCTACCGGCTACTGGCTTTGCGACATGGGCATTGTAGCATTAGAGGACGTCATCGACTCTACGTTCCGAATCGGCCAAGCCTTCGTCAGCAAGATATTCGCGTGTTATATGTATTTGTACACACCGGAGTACCAGATACGCTATATGGTGTTCAAATAATAATAACTAACGATGCCGAGGCACAAGATCGAAAGCTTTAGCAAATACGGGCTAATTTGCTTTTTCTGTAAGCTTGGGATAATTGGTACGAACCCCGTCGTTTCGAATTTTAAATAAGACTTCTGTAGTAAATTGTCATGCAAGTAAGTACTCGATACACCTTCGAAACGATCTATTAATGTGGCTATTTAACTTACCGAAGTAAAAGTGCTTTGACAGACTTTGAAATACCATATCTTCCGTCGCTATCGCTGCTGCCGTTACTGTCATCATTCAGAAAATAGTTCGATCTTAAAATCCTGTTTTCTAGTCAAATATTTGAGGTCAGGTGTAAAGAGCCGATCAGAACCGGTGCCGGTAGCCTCAGATATCACCGGGCTGTCAAACTGTAGCGTTGTATACAGGCTCATGGGCGATTCGTCACTCGCAAAGCAGTTGCTTTACTATATTTACCTCAGAGCGATTACGTGTACGCTCGCTCGCTCGCTTGATTGAGCCGTTCCTTACCATTGTTTACGTTAAGGTGGCGCGGCCACTGCCACTTGTCGTATTTGTTAAGGAAGGCGCCTTCCTTCATTCTATTTGAGGTCTCAGGGTTTACCTAGGCACAGAGAATAATGGATTCGATTAACGCGTCGTTGCTGCTACTTAACACTCATCGTAAATGGTGTCAGCAGAGGACAGGGATAACGGTCAAGACCAGGTTTGCTACGAGGAATCGACAACGAAGTGAGGCAGCATTGTGCTTGCATTATTATAGCTGGTGATTCAGCATTTGAATAGATTCAAACAGGTCGAAAACGTCTGTCGAATTGTCAAGCTGGGTTGAAGAAAAACACAGTCGCGACGCAGATGTTTTACGCAGTTAGCATTGCATCGAAGGGGCTCCAACCAGAACAATGTTAAGAGTTGCAATAAACAGAAAGTTCGAGACGCTTAGGTCGTATTATATCGCGCGTGTGTGTGTGACTACGATCGCCTATGATGAATAAATTTATATCGTATGTATGTATGTATGTATGTATGTATGTACGTACGTATGTCCAGCACAAACACTTTGAAGATTTGTTTCAACTTCTGTACAAAACAAAGCGTAAAAGACCGAAAGTCACTGGACAATTTGAAACATTTTTAGGTGACATAACGAAGAACAGTTAAGATGTCCTCATTTTACAACGGTTCAACAAGTAGGAAATATGTAAATAGTCGTACAATTTCGGATGAGCTATGCAACACGCTCTTAACAGGAACATTGGCATACTATACCATAACATACTATTTTGTCCTAAAGCCTGCATGTGTCTACAATGCAATACTTACAGCGACCCCTATTGTGGCCAATCAGATAGTTTTATTGACTGATATCAAAAGCATACCCGTAGTATGTTTATAACGTAGTGTTATAGACATATAGAAATCGCACCAGAGCGTCTTGTTTAGTACAATTAGTAAAGCGCTATCAAACGACATATATAAACGACGATATATTTAGCAAAAAGGGACATGCATCGTAATTTTCAAAAACGGATGGGAAAAACATACGCGTAATACTATTAAGAAAATGTAGTTAAAATATATTTTTTCAGATGTGTACATAGATTTTTCAATTATAAAATAATAATAATAATAAGCAATAAAATTGTTTATTATTACTATGAGGTATAGTCTGTTCGGAGCGCATGCGGAAGATAGTTTTAAACGATGATTGCTCTAAACAGATCTATCTACCAGCTGACCTCAGTATCGTCGACGGCCGCATTACTGACAGGATATGCAGGAGATTTAGCGTGACTGGAACTTTTTATCTTATTCATTATTCGATTTGCTATGCTCAGTTGTGACACATAGCGAAGTTTCGGCATATGGCGCACATTGTTTTCTGCGTTTCTGTTAAGCCGGACCTGTTTTGGCCTCCAGCAGTCAACGATATGTTGGCGAAGTGGCGGGGGCATTGCATGTTCTTTAACGAACGATAAAAAAAAACACTGTTTTGGCCTGTCGTCATAGCTAACAATAGTAAACTGAAAGGACTTCGCCTCGTGCATCTCTAGTATACGCACAATATAGAACTGAATGTATTATCGACTTCACAGAGAAATCCGGCTCGTGATTTTACTTCATAATATGTAGGTGCCGTTTGGTACATCCCGAAGGTACGATTTAAACAAGAGACGCCAGGTTCTGACCATCAGAAATCAATGTGCTGAAGAGCTTTGTTGTTTGCTCGAGAATGAGTTATTAGTGGATTCAACATGTACACGAAAGAATAGACCGTGAGAAGATTTGTCCTTAGCGATGTCCTGAGAGAAGTTTATCGAAGGCTTACGTCTCTTCTGAAACGTTGCGTGTGCTGAATAGTAGTAACTTATTTGACCCAAACATAACAGATCCTAAAAGTACACTTTTTAGCCGTTTATTGATGATGCAGTCCTAATATGAACTGTGGACTTGTTACAGATCACGTTATAGTTCAAAGTGTCCTAATTTCTACCTCTAGTACTATTGCAAGCAAATATACTGCTCTAAAACGTTATTGATTAGTTGGTCATGGTCCGGCGATAATGGCAAACGTAAGCTTCACCAAGGCTGCTGACGACGCTCTTTATCATAACCCTATATTTTTATTTCCAACAGATAGTATTCGGTGTGTTTCCATGCTGTGTGCGAAACTTATATTGTGGTCATCCACCATTAATCATTATTTGCATACATAAGAAAATATGCTGTTTCTATCAGGCCATACGCTTTACGTCGTTGTAATTTAAACGTCGACGTCGCTCTAAACGTATCGATCATTAAGCACATGAAATGTGTAAAAATCTAGTCGGTCCATTAAACTCTGCGATGGACGACCGCACATGAGTTTAATGGGTTTATTGATCTCTCTCTACAGCTTTTCACGCATTTGTGATTTTGTCCAGTTTCAAAGTTCCAGTGGAGATGCATTTACCTAAGGTATTCAAGATCAGTCTCAACTGAGATGAACTAGGACGACAACAATGGTCCCGAGAAACATTCTCTAATACACAGCGAAACGGAACGTTACAAACATACAGTATCTATTACTAAATTTCTGTCGGAGTCCGATCCAAACGGATCAGAATTATGCCGGAATTATCCAACAGAACTATGCCGAAGCTCCGGAAGACTCGCGTCACGGAAAAAATGCCTATACGCCGCGAAGTAACGCGTGAGATGGGGACCGGCACAAAGAACGGGATTGTCTTAAACATACTTAGATAGAGCAATGCTCGATACCACCTTCAGCAGCAAAACAAATCGACGCCTTATTAGAACGTAATTTAAATTCGAATTAAATAATACTAGTCCTCGAGAATAGACCCCTTTCTAAGAAATTGCCTCCTTTTTTCTAAAATATCTTTTGATGAAAATTGCCCTCACCCTTTTAGAATTTGCATCCCTTGCGTACGATTCACCCATACAAAGTCTTAATATGATGAGGTAAACAGATGTCTTGTCACACTTTTGGATTGAGGCCGTTTGCTACCTATAGGATGATCAAAGAACCGTTGAGCCAGTTAAGTGCTGGAAAACTATTTGGAGCGGAGCTTGTGTGAACCTTTTAGTCGTCAACGTGTTTCACATGCTCTGTCCTTGGGAATCGAAACCAATATAAAAGCAAAACGACAGATATTCAAAATTTTCCCAAAAGTCAACTGGACGAAGGCTTTTTGCTATACAGAATTTGTTTTTTTTTTTTTTTTCGAAAACAGGACCACATAGGCTAAACTGCATAGACCAAACTCCGTTTCGGACCACAATGTGAATTTTACTTCAGATATCTGACCAGAAACGCTTCAGCTATCGAATACAACAGCGTTTTCTAGGCGCTGTCACATTCTAATAATGGCATAAGTTTCGTGATACGTACTATTGAGCAAAGAAATATATATGTATATATGAATGATTCATTGTTTCATTCTGTCGTACTCTTCTGATTCGATTCACGACTATAATAGCGGCGTAGTAAATGTACGATCGTGATGAGAAAATCGTTTAAAGGAAAAAGCCCATCAAAAATGGATCAGGAGACAAATAACAAAAAATAAGAGTTAACAGTCTAGAAAACTAACAATGCCACTTAACCATAGTAGCAATGGTATATCAATGGTGTAATACTATACCTATAAAAATCAGCCATTCATTCTAGCATAGGGTTATAGGCCGATCCTTTCGCGTAACCTTTGGAGATAGGTGCGATTAGTCCTATACCTTTGTCAATATAAAATTGTCCTGATGCTTATAACCGCCTGAAGGTGAAGGCAGGTAACGCAAAAATCGGATGGTCGGTAATCGTTGAGTTTTGCTTCTTTGAGCTAGAAAAGAATCTATGTATCGGCGAAGTTGATACGTTGGTTGCATTTGGAACCTAATTAAATGTCCTGAGTGAAGTGAAAATGTCCTGTTTTACGTTCCTAACTGCCGTTAAGGATTCAATCATACGGCTGGATCTCAACTACGCCCGGGTTCCTACCCAGACCACTACGTATCCCTTACGTTTAGCAGGTAAACACGTTACGCACGGGGACTAGGCACGGGTCAGCCGGGGAGGATTAGAGTTGCTTTTGAATGGGTGGAATTTTTCCGTGATGTGGTTGTATCAGGCAGTGTTTTCGTTGCCTCCTAGCTTCGTTGCATCTGAATGAGATCTACAGTATCGGTGTGGCTATATTTGGTAAGATCCCTTTTAAATTATCGAGACATGTAGGAATGGAGTATGCAACTATCGCTAGCTTACACGTAAAAATCGAATAATAATAATAATAATGAATTGTTTTATTAATTTCATTACGTGTACATTACAGGGAACCAAACAGCGGACTCCATTACGCCAATCTGCCGCGGTACCTTTCCTGGCGTCCTATTTCATCCCGTCGTTGCAGCTCTTTCCCGCTTCTCTCAGGGTTGATGTCACCGTTCCGCCGCTTTTGCAGCAACCACTGGTAGTATGATTTGCGACTGTCTAATGCGCTGAGCCGTTCAGGCACGGGGAGCTTGGCGCCCCTTTGCGCCCTCAGAGGAGCCCCAATAAAAGATTGACGACAACGGCTGTTGGCCACTATTCCTAGTTGTAAAGCTCATTACTAACCTGCGACAAAAGCCTCGGTAATCACTACTTCGCCTTTTATTTGAGTGTACCAACAATCGGGTGACTTGAGCCCTTAAGTTATGATTTGCCCCACCTAATCTCCTAGTACACGATCGCTCTTTTTCCCTTCCGTCCCTTCGCTCAATCTCCAGATTCATGCCAGTCGTGCTGTAGCCGACGGAATCTACTTTACACGATATATATGTTCTCTGCTAGAAACAAAGCTTGGCTAGTACAGGTAAAAGTTTTAAAATTAGGAGGAAGAAATTCAGGTTAAAGAAGAAGTGAAGTATACGGGTACAACATTTCGTACTCTTCTCTACACCCTGTGTAGGCATTACCTGGCTAGGTTTTTTCGAAGTGGCACCTGATTGATAAAGAGACCATTAGATTATCCGCGTCGTCTTCAGTTATTGGTGCGCTTGTCTGATTGCTTGTCAAATAAACACCGATTAGTAGAACAGCCGGGCTGATAACGAGAAAAAAGAACGCAAGAAAGAAGGACAGTTTTGGACCTACTGGTCACAAGTAAAGTGGAAAGGCAAGGAAACAGGGAGCCTAATACAAGACTGGAACAGCATGTCTTCTACGGGAGGCGGACTGCCTGGCGGTGGCGGAGGCAGTGGGGGTTCAGCTGTTATAGGGGTAACTTGTCAGGAACTAGCGCACAAATACGGTATCGACCCGCTAACGTTGAATGAACGTGGGGAACTGCAACTCACTCTCGAGCAAATGAAGACACAGGTCAAAGAGGAAATCAGGTTAGTATCTACGTTAATTTAGGTAGCTATCTTAGCAGTAGTTAGATATGGGCGATAATGTAATAAGACAGATTAATTTATCAAATAAAGATAGGTCATGGAGGCCACTAAAGTGTGTTTAGAGTTCACGATCTTGAAGAAAAGTACTTCTAAGAAATGGTTCTTCAAGGTTTCTAAGAAATGGTTTACCTGTCGCGTATATCTTACGTACTATGTCAAGTTCACATACTGAAAGTTCAACGGCATATCAATACTGAATACTATTATCTAGGTCTTCCAGTATTGATTCAAAGATGTTGCATGTCTGTATAAGATTAGATTAAATTAACCCATTTTTTTTCTTCGTAAAACTATCGAACAATCTTCGTTTCTGTATAGTGTATGTGAGAAATTTATTTTCAACAACAAGCAGATATATATCATATACTTGTCGTGAGCATACATGACCCATACAGGAGATCTCACCAAGTTTACCTTTGCTCTGATTTTTTCATTAAATTGCAAGAGCGAAAGTTCCGGGCAAAAATATCTGCCTTGGGATCAGTAACGCTAGTGAAAAGGCTTGTTATGTCAAAAGTCAAAGGGCAACAGATTTCAGAAAGTTATCCTATTTTAGGTATAGTTACGATGGAAGACAATGGTGAAACTATAATACTCAAAAATGCGCTCAGTGTATCGCGTTTGTTTAAAATGCCTCTCGTGCATACGCGTTGAGAAAAATATGAGATTAAATAGTTGAGATAAACTTTTTTTTAATAATTCTTTAAAGCTATTTGTTTAATTTCTAGCTACTTGTCGATTTCACAGTCTGCATAGCCGAGACTGAGTATGCGTGTCCACGTGTATACTGTTCATATAAGTGTATCTATATATGAGACAGCTTTTCAGCGATCTACCTTCTGCCCGCTCTTCTGTTTCTTGCCTCAGTGGATGTATACGGTCTATGTTTCCCAAAGAGGAAGTAACAAAAACTGCGAACAATCTGATAAGAGTGCAAATGGCGCTTATCTTCCTTGCGATATGGCAGTTACTCCTGCTTCCTTTCATTGTAAGTGTCAGCAAACGAATGTAAAAACTGAAGAACGAAAGCACGCATCTATTACGTGTGATCAGTTGTACATAGGAAAAAAAAATTGAGTCTTGCGTTTACCCAATAGTTCTTTACTCAGCAGCTGAATTTACCGACCTTGCCATAGCCTGCCACCAGCGCTTCTCCGATTATCTCCTGCCTCCTTTTTGCCCAGCGGAAAACCTCACAGAAATCCCGGGAAAACACCCTTATTTGAAGCACTCACAAACGCTAGATCTATCTATTTACGACTTTTATGTGTAGTTCCAGAGTGCTATGTTCTTTTGTTCAATCTCTGGTAAAAAAGCCAGAGCAGCTGGATATCGCAGTCCTTGAGGTTTGCTAATTTTTTTTTTTATCATGCTATAAATCCGAAATATAACTCGATAATATTCAAATGATAATAAATCATTAGAAATTTACTATCTTATCTCATTGATGTAACGTCGAAAGATGTGAGCTTGGCACAATGCATATCCCGTGTGGACAAAAATGTCGCCAAAACAAGGATAGACGGCTTTTGTTCGAGGATGAACGGAATCGAAAGGAATCCTCGAAACGATGGTTACGTGACAGTACCACTAATACTGGTGCAACGATCCTATGCGAATCGATCCTTTTATAAAACCGACTTCCAAATGGAACGAATGCTATGCAATTAGTCCTACTAGGCCCATCATAACAACTGCGCTCATAAGATATTCCTCACTAGGCGGAAGTTATAAGATCCAGAAGAATGCTTTTAAAATGATGATCACTGCACAGTGACAAACTTTACACATAATAGCGTACCTCTCCACGTAGCAACTGTGCAGTGAACGTATTCTGCTTTTGGAGCAGGTGGACTACAGCTGGAGTGGCTTGAGTATTATAGTATTCTGTTGTTTACCTGCCGAAAAGAACGTTTAGAAAAAAGAGCCACTTTACTTACGACAGTGCCCCTCTATAAGCCATAATTAGTAATAACGCACGGGACTTGCGCAAGTTGATTTTATGTAACCGATTATTCTTATCTGCAATGATTCAACATGTTTAGATGTGAAACTTGCTATGTCTTGCCGTGTTCAAATGCGCAACAGATGCGCGAGACAATATCATTACAATAAAAAGCATAGTTAATAACAGCAAGGATTTCGTATGTTCCTGGAAACCCCATCTGGTCTCACCTTGCTTTCGGCATCCGCTTTTCCGCATGTAAAACATCGTAAGTGTCTCAAGCTTATACAGGAATAAAAATCTCGCGGTGCATCTAGTAGGTGAGTCGTTACTTTTTGCAGTGCAAACACATCGCCCATATTCGTTGACTACTTTGTTAAATTTGTCGCCAGCAACATCGTTGGAACACTAGGAAAAATGCTGTCCGGCCTATTTGTACCTATAGAGAAAAAAAATGTTGTTTAAACGCACGAATACGAACACCCACAAATGAATAGTTATTAACTTCCTACTATCCAGAGCCTGCTAATCCCTTACACAGAAAAAAAGGGCAGATATAGTGTACGCGCGGAGAAAGGGAAGAGCCACTTAAAGTACACCTCATGTAAGTGGGCATGTTCAAGTGATGCGACGATAAGATAAACGCAAAAAGGCAAAAGCAGCGATAAAAAGGCCTAAGCTTTACGCGCGCTTTCCATCAACCGTCTTTTGTGCCCTTAATCTGTTATTATATATGCAATTACGATGTAACTTAAAATATATTAGTTATATTCAAATTAATATATATATATATATATGTTTTGGAATAACTGGAAGCGAACTTACCATAACGCCTAAGTGTGAATTCACACACGTCGACTCCTTTTTCGTAGATGATTTGGCTGACCTGCTCCACCTACTCTACACACTCAACCCAACGGATTCCCTCGGAATCTTTAAACGATTGCTAATCTTTCACTGTGACACAGGATTAGCCGTTATTAAAGGCAAAAGGTTCTCTCAAAGGGTATAATTAGGTGATAGATCAGGTCAGGATATGAGCCTTGTCGGAAACAAGGCCAAGTATTGATCAAGGACTCTCCCATTCTCACTAAGCAGGAACGACGAAAGACAGGGACGTAGTGACAAAGTTAAGGACAAAATTATGGAGTAGCGCAAAATCTGCTTCGTCAGAAGTCGTGACGTCGGCTCGAAGTAGCGTTTTCATATGCGAGGTATGCTGTTCCTATGAATTTGCGTGGGTGTGCCAAACGTTAGATGATGAGTGAAAAGTCCCCTATAAAAGAAAATCGAGCTTTCGAAAAAAGTAGAGTTACTTTTTAGGTAACAAGGCGGCCAAGATCTTGCCGTCGATCGAAATTGAATAGGTTTTATCCGGACTTTCCACGGCAGGTTCTAAAATCTCCTACAACCGCTGGTCAACGCTGAAAGCGTGAAAAAACCTGCAGAGAAGCAAGCGAGCTTATTAAAATAGGAGCCATAGGCCTTGAAGGCCTATACTATGACGTAGAGACAGATATTGTAATTGTAATGATAGTTGATTGGAGCGATCGTACTGCGCTAGCTTTGGTGGTTACCGCCAGTTAATCAGCTATAAAGAAACATCGTTCGCAGAACAACTTTGAGATGTCCTGTTTGTCTATTAAGTGTATTATGTGCACTTGAATAAATCTGGTAATGACTGGCTAGTGTAAGGACATAGTAATGAATGCGTTTAGGTTATGGAATACGTAGACAGTAACAAAAAATGGCAGATTTGCGTTTAAGTTTTCATGATGGCTGCCTGTCGTTTGTTCGCTAGGGACTGGATTGTGATTCTGGCGATACGTTTCCACCTTAAAGGTACCTAATGAATAAAGTGGTGCACTGTTATTAAAACTAACTCGAATTAAAAGTATTTGAAGGTGAGCGCAAGGCCCCGGTTGGGGCGACTAGTAATAACTGAACTCTGCTGTCGGCAAAGGCAAAAAACTGTGTACCTTTGTCTTCGGATGAAATACATTACGAATTTACCCGAGGTGGTGCGTGTCTTCAATTTCACATGACCGCCTTGTAACATGATAAACAGCGAGAAATTATAAAAGCGGCGTCCCTTTTTCTTTTAACTGAGCCTGAGTATCTGTATGAACTGCGTATGTCTGGTCCGCTGGTGCTCTTGCCGCCCTGTTACTTATCACCTACTGGCGTATTACGGTGCGTGATTAGTAGTACAGCGGCAGCCCTTAAACAAGCTTTGCAAAATGACAACAAATGTTAGTGCAGGGTCTCAAGACCCGTTTATAAAAGATATATACATATATATATATATATATATTAGTCCAAACTGTCCACACAGATCGATTCTACGGCCTTTTGCAGTCATAAGGAAAGAAGAATACCTTGTT
The DNA here is from genome assembly GCF_002443255.2 of Varroa destructor. Taxonomy (NCBI): domain Eukaryota; kingdom Metazoa; phylum Arthropoda; class Arachnida; order Mesostigmata; family Varroidae; genus Varroa; species Varroa destructor. The sequence goes on along the minus strand of NW_019211454.1, from coordinate 7,645,424 downwards.
AATGCGAGTCCTAAACTTAAGTTGTGTACCCATTAGGCGATACCCTCGACAGACTTACCACCAGGCAGGGGCAGTCTGTTCGACGTTACTTACCACAACTACCTAGCTCATTACCCCGATGCTCTTTCTATAGCACAAGAGGTAGAAGTTACATCGCTCCCTAACACAAAGAGACCGACCTGTTTCCGCTACATCCAGTAATAGTGTGCCGGTTCGCTTACTAAATTTGATAATTGTGCTAGGTAATGCTGGGAGTATATTAGTGAAAGTTACTTATGAAACGTTCGCGGCGCCGGACATTACCAGCAGCGTGTTAATCTGTATCGACATGAAAGCTAACGCTGTCGCAGGAAGCGGCAAAGATGAGTAGCGTTCAAGTGTGGGCTGTTCACGACGCTGGCATGATTTTACAATGGCCAGACAAACACAGACTTTCCAGAAGCAGCCGGTCAGCCCCTCTGGAGATCGTTAATATCATCATAACACCACAGGATTTTTGGGGAACTTATGCGCATATATATATATATGTTATTCATATGACAACATATATTGTAGTAAAGAGAAGTACACATGTAGGTGGAGCGGTAGATCTTTCAAATGTTGGTCGATAGTTCGAAGCTTCAAGGCGACTGTCTGCAGGAGTAATACTATATTTGTATTCTGTAGTAAGACGATAGGAAATACTTAGGAAACACGCATGAGCCCAGGTGGGTTTAAGGGGTCGCTTTGGCTAGACATAGTTCATTTTGTATAATAACATTTTGCTTTCACTTCTGGTCATTCATATATGATTTATGTTAAACTGGAACCAACATGTTTTTCAAACTTAACCACGCTTTCGTTAGTATTGGGGCCCTTTACGAGGGAACGTAACTTATGTTGATGACTGCATTCAGACCAGGCAAGCTCTGGAACGTTATCCGAGTACAAGCCGCAGCCTGTCAGCGGCTGCCGACTGCCTCAACAGCGCTTCGGGTTATCATACAACATGCAATGGAATGTCTTTTGTACGGCATGGAATGCCCAGTTCAACAACGAACCCGTTACTATTTTAATATTCTAAGGCTATATATAATCTTCGCAATTTACACATCGGTATTTCATGTAAATAAATTATAAATACATATATTCCTTTCCTTTACATGGCTAACACAATTTGTGTAAAATAAATTGAATATATGATTTTCTCATTTTCAGGACTTTTCTTGGCGGAAGATTAACTGAAGTGCAGGGTCGAGTAAAGAAAGATCTAAAACAAATGCGCCATGTCTTGAAATATAGTAGGTTTAGATGATTTTTTTCGTCCTTCCAAGGATCGATTTCACTCGCCCTCTATTTTGGGTCACTATGTTGTCGTCATGAGGTAAATTCTGGTAGCACTTTACCTTAAAACTGCTGCGTCCACATATATACGTCAGTTGTCCTGTTTTTAGTACCACACTCAACGCTGGTGATAGGGCCTCCGAAAGGTCTATGGTTGAGGGAGTTGTAAACTTTTAGCCGTCGAAGCGAATAGACTTCTTCTATGCTCGCCTCTGAGTGTGGCGTCGTGTGGTCGGATCTGTTTGATTCAAATGGTCATCCTTCAGGACTTTCCTTTACTGGGTCTCTGCCGACCCAGTTGTTAACTCGATGTCTGTTGCACCGCAGCATTTGCGTGCCATTGCACCCAACCAGAATTTTTTTCGTCGATAAAACTGGACAGAAGGTTCTCAATAGTGTTGAGCTCGTCGACATTCGGACTGTCATGCATGCGTGAAACGAAATTGAGCGTCCGGCTAAGAGTTGACCGAAACATATAGATATATATATAAACACAGTTAGTCAATGGCGGCAAGAAGCACGGTCAGATCACTCGTGACGTCTCTCCGACTGTTCAAGCCATTCTGTTGATCTAACACCAACTCTATGATTTTGCTTGAGTTATTTCGTGAACGCAATGACTGCTGCTATTGCGTTGCTTTTGCCCCGCCTGGCCTCTTATTGACGGCTTGTTGATGCAGTAGCATAGCTGATGTTAGTGGTGAACACCGACAACGAAAACGAGGCACGATCACGCTACAACCTCGTAGCCCTAAGCGACAAAGCATGTTATGGTGCCAGCCAGCCATACATACATACACATACGAATGAACTCGATTGCTTATTGATGATGGATGTTGTGGACTTCATGGTGATAGGATGAGTACAGCTACCACTGCCAGCCGGTATTACCTAATTGTGTTACTGCCGTCTTGTCGAAATAGATATAACGGGACATCAATGCTAGATTTGTCGCTAGCAGTTGTAGGATGATTAGAACTAGTAAAAGGCAATAAGCTAAGAAAGTTTATGTGCCGTTCTGATTAGCTAGAAAGGAGTGCATCTATATTCGAACGGCATGTTGTTGAGAGCGTATAGGTACAATTTACTGTTGATCGCTGTGGCTCCCTATTGTCTAGGTTTTGCACTGTTTAGTATTTGTACGTAACGTACATCGCAGAATAGTCCTGCGGTACGTGTCAGTTCGTTGTTCGCCGAAAGCACAGTTTGTCTTCCAACGTTGGTTGAGCGTCGTGCGGTCGCGCGCTCTGTGGTTAAAAACCAAAACAACTACGGTGCCAGGAGAAAAGAAGCATGTGATGCTTCGTCCAGCTTTCACGTTGGAGCTGAGGCCACGTAAATCGCCAGTGGAACGCAACCGAAGCCATACCCAAGACGCTAAGACAATGGCGCGTTTGTGTAGCGTGCAGCTTCCGGTATGTATACTTGGCCAACGACACGCGAGTGTCGTGGCGTTGGCCACCGCTACTCGTGGTAACTGTGGTAAGCCAGCAGTTTACGGTAGTTCTTCTTCCTTAGCAGGAACCATGAACGCGATGGTTGCATGGTCTAACTTATAGGGGACCGTCCACGGTTATCTGTGCTAGCCCCTGGACAGCAGAATGAAGCAAAGGTCATTGGCTGGCACGACGTGATCTTGATTTCAGGATAATGCCGACCGCTAAACTTGTTCGCGCAACTATTAGAGAAAAAAAACGATTGCCATGTAACATCAACGGTAGGCTATTTGTGCTAGGAAAGATTCAGGCTGTTGGCTGGAGGGGTACAGCATATATCCAGGAATATAGCGATTTGCATATCATATACGTATATGTGTCAATGTGAAAGTGCCTGTCTTTTATTGAATAGATTAGAAGTAGGATTTGCTTTGAAGAGAACGCAGGCCACCGGTTGCTTACAAGGTTATGTATACACATATATCTCTAATTTGCCATTCTGGTACCGGTGTATGGGTTCTTCCTTTGATAGGCATCTGAATAGAAGGGAAAGAGATGGAATCGAACGGGTAGAAAAGTGGGAAAATTTTGATGATGATGCTGCAAATATCGCACTGAATAACAGATATGCATGATAAATCAGCATTTCGAGTCTCGCGCTTGGTGCTTATTCCGATAAGCTTCCCTTTAGATGAAACGTAAGACATTCGCCAACTAGAAGCTTCAATATATGAATAGAATCTTCCAAAAGCACGCAGTTGTTTTGCTGTCGGTATGTATTTAACATCTGCAGATTTATTCAACTGGGTAAGATCCTACGTAACTCCTTGAATAAAGAGTGACGATTACTTGTTATACTGATTGTTGTCATATACTAATGAAACGTTAAGGAAGTCTATGAAAAAAGGCGCTTCGGCCTCGAATACTTGTCTTTTGGGGGTCTGGGTAAACGAAAACATATAGAATTCGATCGGTTATTGCATCTTATCTATGTTATTTGTTATTAATGACAGATACTTTGGACATATAGTACATTGCACATGTTCAGCTATTTGGATTGTTCTTTCAACGTAGCATCACTGGTCAAATTTGATTTAATACTAAATATCTCTACGGAAGGAGCAGCCGTGGTCGAAACTCATTCAACACCCACTCTACCGCATATCTGCGACGGGATATCTCTCCCAAATCAGAATTTATTTTATGTATTCAGTAAACCTTGACATGGAGCTTTAGCGCCTTTTCTATCCACCATCTGATTGTGGTGCCTAATTCTGCGAACCGTAATAAGTGGTGCGCCAAGATCGTCAGGCCCTCCACCAAGCATGTAGTATATACTTGCGTAACTTGAGATTTGTCCTTAAATTGACTAAACACAGCATTTTCGTGCCATTGAATCCTTTTTGCCTTACCAGGGGGTGATAAATCATCCACAACTGGTTATCTCGACAGCAAAACAAATCAACATGTGGTTTTATTTCTAATTAACTCGTCAGAGACGAACATCGAATGGACTAGTTTGAAATTATTCGCGTCTTCCATTCAGAGTTCTAAGATACGTCGCAGTTAACAAGTTAAATTTCAACGAGCGAAGATAGGTCGACGCGTTTCTTTTCTACCGCAATATAAGCGCGAAAATTGCTCTTCGTCTATGAATGAGAACAAGTGGCATGAGTCCTAAAATTATATTGCTACCAGACTCCACGTATATCGGCCATCACAGCCTAAAATCCCCTTTGGGGTTGTGAGGCGTCATGTTTAATAACAGTGAACAAGCACTTAAATTCACTGACAGTACTGAGCAGAGTTTTTCTTGAAAAAAATCAAATTGAATTTGAGTAATGAATACATGATACCTCTAGTATACTACTGTAAATTCTGCTCGCGTGTTATACTGACAGGGTTTGTAAAAAAAGTAGTCCTTTTACCCTATTTTTAGGAAAAACATGGTCATAATCACGATCTTTACGTTAGGAGACACGTGTCGATTCCGAAGCGTGCGCTATCTCATACCTTAAGGACTTCATCGACCCTCATGACAGTTAGGATAAAACCGATATCGAACAAGAAGCATCGCCAGAGTTCGAACCTAGACAACAACGTATCCCCAAGATTAGCAGACAGATACGTTACCCACTAAGCTATTAGGGGCACTTACAACGAGCAAAGTCTTTGCTGCCTCGTATTCGGAAACGAGCTGCGGTATAGTAATAACAAGCAGGAGCGAATTCGCTAATTTGACTCGTCACTCGATCCACGAAAGAACCGCCCACATCTAACATGCGGTGCGCTACTACAGTGCTATCTATCTGAGGCCTTGCAATGATCGTCGTCGGTTTCCTCAAATAAAAAAGGAAATACTTTTTTCTTTATTTTTAAAATTAGCTCTAAATAGAGCAGAAGCATGTCCTAGCAATGTGGCAGATGGATGTACCATCTCGTAATGTAAAGCCGTTAAGTCGCCGCGGTGGTATCGATGTGGTCGTTAGGAAAATTACCATCGATACCTATTTGCTATCGGGCTAGATTGTTAGTTACATTTCCTTGGCAGAACATCTGAATAAAGGAAACTATTAAGCATTTGAAAAGCGAACAGGAAGAAGAACAACAGGCGCGGAATGAAACTATGAGTAGCCCTTATCCTTCTTGGACGATATGCACATCTTCTATCCGAAACATATTCAATATGGATCGCTTGCTAGTACCATATGCGTTTGTTCTGACAAGCGCATGATTTGAAAGAACCGCCTCACTGGGGTCCACTTAAAAGCAGAATTTCGAATAATTTCAGCTAAATTGACCGGAAAATTGCGTTTCGATTACACATCCATATAATCAGTTGCGGACCTGTACTGTATTAGGAAGTCTACGTTTTTAGTTCAAAATGATGTTCTTTCTTGTCATTTGATAGTTGTATGTGCACGTATCACTAAAAGACGGTAACCGTCGGCAAATGAAGCTAGTTTTATGGGCGGGTCTACTGTTCTATTGAACGAATCAGAACCTAGAATATCAAACATGATATTAGCTTGCATTATTAAAACTGCGTAAAACCAAAATATTAAGTTATAATATATATATGTATATGGAGCACTAAATGGGAGCACTAACACTGTACAGATCGGCAATACTTGTTCTACTTGATGTAAAATAGGCTTTTAGCCTTTTGCCATCTGTTAGTCTGGACACTTAATAGCTTTCGGCTCTGAAGCCTCTTTAAACTTCCCCACTGGGAAAGCCGTGAGGTGTGTGTGCTCGATTTCGTGGCCACGGAACCCTCTCGTATGTCCCTTCGGTTTCTGTATGTCTTTCGGTTTATGTAAAAAAGATGTTACAAGTAATAGTCAATAACCTGAAAATATAGGAGATATAAAAATATTGACTTATAAATACATTTGATTACCTTCTGCATTCTAGGAAGGAGCTGAAGATAAAGGAAGGAGCCGAGAATCTCCGCAAAGCGACAACAGACCGAAAGTCCTTGGCACACGTTAATTCCCTAGTAAAGCTCAGCAATTCCAAGTTGAGCCGCCTTCTGGATCATCTGAACCAACTGGACGCCGACATTCTCGTATCGGCGGGAAGTCAGATCAGTAGTAACCTGCCACACTCGCAAATGCAGCATAGGGTAAGCAATACAGCGACGCGTACTCAACAAATCGCTAATTTAGCCTTCACTAATCCCCTTCGATAACTGGCTTTTGCAAAACAACTAGGTACTTTCGTCCTCATTTCATATGGGTCATGCTATAGGCCTAAGCATTACATCCTCGGTAACTCAAATTCGACCACTGACAGCCAGTGTTGCAAAGGGTCTGCTACCTGTATCTGTGTAGACGTTTTTACTATTTATATGCGTTGAGCATATCCGAACTGAAAAATACGCGATACTGGATTAAAAGTAAAACCGAGATAAGCTTAATTAACTATTACAATATGGTTAATAACCAGTAACTAATTCGTGAGTCGTAAATATCAGAACTCATAATCAACCCAAACGCTAGCAAAGCTTCTGGGAAATCGTCGACCGGCGAATTTTTCCCGCAGCTTACAATAGTTAACATTAGCGGGCGAGCTTATTATCGCCGGGTCGTTTGATACCGCTGAAAAGAGTAAAAGGTAAATAAAGGGAGCGCATTAGGCGATCTTCGCGGATGGGCTTGACCATACGAGTGTTCTCAACGGAACCCGCTCGTTATTCGAATGCATCTTGAAGATCATTAACCGCCAATAAGATCGCAAGCAAAGTTAAAGTTCCCCTTTTCTCGTGGCGAATATTTGACGACATTGAGCGTTGGCTTATACCTGTCCTCCTTTCCATTCGTCGTTTCTGACCTCCTCTCGCCGCGAGTCTTGCTCGAAACATACATACACCTCGTTCGTTGATTTTTTTCGTGCGTTCATCCGTCCATTGGTTTTGTGATCGAAGCCCATTGCCCATAGTTGAATGGGAATGCAATACTATTTGGCGCTATTGCGAACCATCCGTTCTCTGTACTACGCCCATACGTGCGATGCCTAACCGTTTATACAGCTCTGACGCTGGCCGACTTAAGACATAAATAAAAAAATAAAATAATATATATATATAATTTTTTTTTTTTTTTCTAAGCTCAAAGCTTTCTTCTATGTTGTCAACATCGTCCACATAGACGAGCGTTACCAAATTAAATACATCTCTTTAAGGAAAGATAATTAGAAGGTGGTCAAATGATTGGTTCATGACCCTTCATAGGGGGAAACTAGCTTTTGTCCAAGGACCGATACCTAACTGCGACTTGCCATGATCAGTGCAGACGGCGCAGTAGCGTGCCTAGTTCTTAGTGTATCTTTCATTTGTTATTAAGCTGTTTAGTTTATTGTTCGCGCACATGATGCAACAATAACAACTAATCAGCAGCCTTATCTTTCTTTTCTATCTGCATAAAACTAACAATGGACGCTCGAGGTATCCTTAAACAGTCGAGCGTAAAACACATTGATTTACCTTCAACTTCTTCATTTGCCGCTCATTCTCATAAATCCTCATGCTTTTATCGGCATTCCCTTCTGTGGAAGCATCGTAGACGTTACGCTGCATCTAACCGATTCACCGGCATTCATCCTGACGCTCGCGGAACATTGGGCCGTTCCTGTTTACATCATATTTACAATCTACGTCGACTTATCAACGTTTGCCTATGCGTCTGTGTGTCTATTGAATTACATACACATAGTCGGTATCAGAATGGCACCTGATCTATTGGATGCTCCGTTTAGACTAATTATTCCTTACTTCAAGAATGTTCTATATTATATACCCGTATGTAAGTGCGTTGTATTCTACGAAACTGTCGTGTATTTCCACTCGCGGTTCGTCTATTCCAGTTACGATCTTTGCTACCTCAGAAATAGTCGCTGCCGTGATGATACTGCGTCGGCTATTCCTTCTGCTGCTGTTGTTATCAATTTCGCAACCGTTTGGCTCCCGCTGGCCAAATCATCGCACGGCATACAATCGACAGAAGCAACAGTCACCGAGAAAAAGCTCAGTTCTGACCGCGACATGCTCTTAACGCTGCATGTAACATACGACGACGGCCATGGCGTCCTAGCTTGACCCTCGGCTTGCGGACAATCAGAGGTCGTTTGTTTATCGTCGAATCTGGGACCGCGCAGCGCCATGGGTAACCTCAAGCTTGTTAGCGTAAAGTGGGAGTTTGATCGTTACGACAACTGCTGCGGAACACGTGAGAGTCACGGTGACAATGCGAAAAAGATTCATCGACATAGACGACTTCTTATAGTAGCTCTCGATCGAGTACGCCGTAATACCGACGGAACTCACCACTGTTAACTACAAGAACATAAACAAATATTAGTAGTTTTATGATTGGTAAGTGCGGTCTGAGGCGTCAGTTGCCCGCTCTTGCTTGCTGATCTATTACTGACCTATGTTGTTATTGTCTCGTAGCAGCAATAGGAGAAGTGCCAAAGCAAACCGGACACGTAAACAAGAAGTGCTACGCTTGCTAAACTAACATTTATACAATACAAAGCAACAACGTACAATACGTATTTAGCATTACTGCAGTATAATTTTTTTACAAGGGGCTCTTGGTCTTACAAACCGTGCTTATGGATGTAGCGTATTTTGCTTGGGCCTATGTATATTTAATATATATACAATGAAATGGTGTAACAAACGAGGGAAGGAGTGGCCATATTTCGTGTGACTGTGAGAAAACCGTTTATTTTTAAGTGAATTTGTTCTACTGACAGTTTATGCTGGTTCGCGATAATTAAAGATGTTTCCGTATAAAATGACAGATTCCATGTTACTCAGATTTCCCTAGTCGGCTCCATTTCGCTGCACATAGACAAGAGCCTTTGCTTGCTAATATTACCTAAAACGATCGCTACATCTGGACCCTTTTGGCGCGTTACAGATGTGCTACATCTAGCTCAAAACAGCTTTTAACAGATATTTTCAAGGAGCAGTTTCTCGGGCATGGTCGATGAGTCGAGCTAACGTTCGATAAGGGAGTTGCCAGGTTGTTAAGATAGTTTGAAAGGCAGCTGTAGCGCCTGGGTGGGTGTTTGGCATTCTCGGGGGTTCCTCAGGGATTCCCTTCGCTAGTAGATCTATTATTAGATAGGGCAGTAATCTGTGTCTCTGAGTGGGGGGCTTGCTATTGGACAGCTTAAGCGGCACCCAAATGCCGTACAGCTAATGCAATGGAATGGACAAATAGATAAATATAAGCTTGATCTCGTTGCATTTAGATTTTACTTAATGTATAATTTGTCAGTTTAGAGGCAACGCCTTAAATTGACATTAATTCATAATACTCGTGGATGAATCTTTTCTCAGTAGATATCTCTCAGCTATTCCTGGCGCCTCTACATGTAGGTTGCATGGTTACAAAGACAAACGTGAGCGCTTCTAGTACTGTCAAAATAAACCCCAGAGATACAAGTTGTAAGATGCTTTAGGGTCGGCGTAAGGATGAGCCGTATTTTCTATCACAGATTTCGGTAATATTGTTTAGCATAGATTCTAACGTACGCTACCCAACGTTGTGATTTATGGGGACCAACCAAAAAGACAGGTTGCTATATCCACCGTATTGTTATTGATGATGTCCTCAGTGGAAGATTATGGAGCGTTTACGCCCAGAATCGAACCTGGATTGCCTCTGAGTATCTCCGATTACTAGGTAAACGCATTGCCACTGCGCCATCGCCAAAACGGTAGATGATAGTCGTCACTCGAGTAGACCAGACATCGGTTTTTGCGCCTATTTACGTAGAGTCAATAATAGTAATTATTATGACTATTGGATGTTATTAATTTCTGCGGCATATGACACAACGGTAACAGATTGTTAATTTACTAACTTTGAACAAGTGTTTTCTTCAAGCTTCGATCAGCACTGCCGGTACCAATTATAGAGGCAATTCATCCAAGTACGCAATCACCACTGTATTATGTACCAATCAATAAAGCTTCCTTGCTAGTCACAACGAATTGCCCTGATTCGTCGTTTGCTTGGTTTGGGCTCAACCATGAACGATCTGCATTGCGTTTGCCCCAGTGGGTCAATTGTTTCTCGAGCGAGTTTTCGCTTAGGTAACAGGCGATGTAGTCATATCTTCAACGGGTTGTTTGTTTCCATTGAGTTTCGTATTAACTGATATTTCCATAGAGCTACACAATACTGGACGTTTTTTACCTTTAGAACACAAGGTCAGATGCCAAAACGATCTTAAGGTCTCTGTGTTGTTTTTTTTTTATTCGGAACATTGCGTCAGCGAAACGCAGTCAGCGATATGAACTTATCACTATATGTCATACAAATACAGTTGTATGGCGTATTTTTCAGCTGAATAGCCGGCTTGTATTCGAAAACGGGTCATCATCATGCGATTTCCAGTAAGTTAAATTTTCAAGATCAAAAATGGTAATCAAACATTTATTTAAAGCAAGTGTAGTATTTCCTATTTCGTTGACAGTTAGTGTTTATGTTGAGCGGTTCTTCGGTAAACAAACGCACCCTCTATGCGAGTTAGATGGCAGCGTTGTTAAATAGGGAACACTCAATCATCGATGAGAAGACCTTACATTACCTTTCAAAAATGGAGAATGGATCAATATATTGGAGACTGTTCCAATGAAAATTGCGGAATAAATCAATTCTCTGTTGAGTTGATTATGGGTTGAACATAGCGATTCTTTCAGTGAATGGCCCTTTACGATACTGAGCTGGTTTGAGCACAGAAGAGGTGCCGACAGATAACCTGACAAAATGAGCGGCCACGTAGGCCGCAAAAAGCGGGGTAACCTATGAGAGTGAGGAACAATCTTGCAAACAGTCTGCTTAATACAGAGGTAAGCACGCTAACTTAGTGATTCACATTCAATTTGAGCCTCCACTTCACATAAGTAATTCGGATTGAACAGAATCGGATTTTCTGTAGTGCCTGCGCATAATCTCGCGGTGTTTGCACCTTTGTGGCAATAGCCTTTATGGCTCACCCGCTACCTGTGCGCTCTAAATGATGTTGAAACGCGTGGGGAAGATGTCTTTGTTCTAAATTTTGGTGGTTCGCCCTCGTCAGATGCCGACGGTAGCAGACGCTTAACAAAAACGGGAGGCTAGAAAAGGAAAGATCGTCTGCTGCACATTACTCGCGCGCCAATAGCTGACGATAACGCATTGCATGTTCAACGGCCGCCTTTTACTAGGTCGCGCGGCAAAGCTTTCCTTTTATAGCCCATTCCCATTTCCTCGTTTCACCATTTTTTCCCCGCAAAACTCACAGGTGCCCTTTTTGATATACGAAATAGGTCCGTATGGACGTCGCCGTTTGTCCACGCTCGAATTAGAAAGCAAAGGAAGGTCACTGAAATGGAGAGCGAAACGTGCAAGTCGGGTAGAGACAACGTACTCTATAATCACCCTTATATCCAGGTCGGAAGGACTACGAATTTTTGACTACAGTCTGTAGTATGTGCATGCTTTGCAGGCAGAGCGAGGTCGCTATCTGGGGTTTGGTAGGTGCTTCAGGCCGGACAGCGCAATCATAAGCGGCTCATTAGGGTGCCATTGGTGTGCTTCGGCCGCACCATGATAAGGGATGACCCACACATGTTTTCGGGAGCCACTTGTAGATCTGTGCTAGTATGTTAGTTCTGCTAGGACTCTGGCTAGGTTGGTACATACGGAATGTTGTCATAGGTTAAAAGTTTAGAGCGCCATAGCTAGAAGATGTATCTAAACCGTATAGGCCGGAAGCCTAGTCGTTGCCGACGTATACTGCTAGTGGATCCTAGAAGACTTCTATGGAAGTGGTGGGTCTTGTAGGCGTCTCTGTCTGCCAATATATTACCTTATATCTCCGCTTGTGGTCAACTCACTTTTCCAATGGCTTACGCAGTAATTTTCAAAAATCTACACTTGCAAGGGAGTCTTAGCCGGCGTTGAACGTCATAGGCCGCTTGCTCTGTGCGTTTATATCTGTCGCTTATCTGAATCATCCGACGAACCTTGCTGTTTGCCTGTGGATGTTTAGCATCACTATTCAATTGTTGTTCTTGCACGAAGGTGTTCAACTCAGGTTTGTTTGGTTGGTGCATACCTCCCCACATGGCACAATGACGTCTAAGCCGCTCAGAAAGAGCAGCTAGTCTTCTGGCCCTACCTCTATCAAAGAGTAGGCGCTTGCATAGACATATAGCAGTGACACACGTTTTTCCAGATCCCTGCCGTCTGTTCCCTGATCGAAGCCGAGGTTGAGGCGCCGGCGTCGGTAAAGGTTCCACGTCATCGTTTCTGGCACGACCCTCTCTGGCGTATACTTTGCTCGCCTGTTGCTCGTTGCTTTTGCCTAAGGCAACAACATGCATATGGTCAGCATTCGCGATGCCAGCCATCCGGGAAATCAGTCCAGCCTGCCCCGGCGATACCACCCAGCCGATTCTAGAATGTTAGTTGCAACGTATCTTATATGTTATTCTGTAGCAGCGTTGCTAAAGCTACACCAACCCAAACCGCTTTGCGCTGTGACAATGTCGGCATAGCTGTCATATGTAGCAGCAGGAAGCTAGCTATAGGTACGAGGACGCAGATGGCAGTAATGATTGATGACAGTGCCACACGATGCTGGCCAGACCAAGGACCAGTTATGGTGCTGCACAAAGGAGGGAGCTCTACGGAAACACCACTTACTTCTGGCGGTTCTGAAAGCAGCAGTGACCGTGGTTATTTTCAATGCTACAATCTCCTGTGGATTGTCCTATTGTGTATGCGTAGAGACCAAGAATACGGGTCAGCTTCGGAGCTTAGCCGCTAGTGAGGGGTTTTATTTGGCTTTATCGAGTTGCGTTCCTTAATGCTACCGCTTTGTACTTCACGAATGAAGCACCGGTCGAACGACACTTTTAACCCGCTCAAGACAAGTGTTGTTTCTATTTTTTATGCCGCGGCATAAAACTGCTTCACGGCATAAACTGCTTACGATGCGTTCAGGACTGCTTGCGGCAGTCCTGAACGCATCGTAGATGTTTGCGTCTCACTTTTTGTACATCACTTCTCTCACCCCCTTCGCACAGGACTGCTTCTAATGTTGAAGCAGCTGGCGACGTCGAAGACAATCTGCGAACGATGAATTTGCACTCTGTCCCCTATTCCGCTTCATGCCGTGTGACTTCGTCGTCTTTTGGTTCGTTCTGTCTTAACACAGTCCCAGGAACTCACGCAGCTAGAGTACAGATGCAGAATATAAAGAGACAGAGAGAGAGAGATAATTTCAGCAGCAGTTGTAGAAACAACTGGAATCGCAAGCACCTTCTCCACTAGCCCTGAAGGACACACTCATTGTCTTTTATTCGTACAGTGTCCGCTATCTTCGTTCCTTTCTCGTGCTGCTGCTCCAACAGTACGGCATTATCAATAGCCCCCCCAACGCCTCCTTCCCCTTGCCCTCCCCTTACCAATAAAGAGTACGCTGCGTGTTAGCGGCATAAACCAACGAATCAGCCACCTAGCCGGCCTGCCTCGGGGAGCCTGGACAGCGTTGCACTCTATATACTATATCAGGAAGATGGAGTCAGAGTAGGCAGACCCATTCAGGATGAGGAAGTGAGAAGACTGTTTTGGTCTCCAATTGTCGACGCGATTAGAAAACCACAAGCAAAATTGATGTAACAGTAGCTAAACAATGAATGAACACATCAGTTGAGAAAGTCCCAAGGCAGGAGGAATTGAGGTTTGTGATAGGATGATGCACCACACTTGCTGACACTCGATTCAAGTTCTCGATATGTCGCTAAAGCAGAGAAGAGAATTAAATAAGCAGACGGAGAAAAAACGAAAGGAGATGGACAGATACCGAGCATACGAGCGAGTGCAAAGGATCAAAGTACGCCAGTGGATCAGTTGCCTCTGCTGCGGCTGCTGCCGCCACCGTTACGACTGCTGTCAAATGTCCTGCTAGGGATAATAAATGGTGCTACTGTAAGATGTCCGTCTTGTAGGGGGATCCGAAGTTGACTTGGATTGAGGCACACAAACGTAGCTGACCGATAATAGTAATTGTAGGAGTAGACGTGCAATTAGTGCCCAAAAAAATGAAAATGCTGCTCTCCTATTATTTCTTGTTTTTTATGTTTGTTTGTTTCTGAATGCGTACCAAGGTTAAAATCATTCGTGTATCTGATGGCGTCGTTGTCTGTGACTTACAAGAAGCTATCGTCTTGAAAATAAGGCGATAGTTTCTTGTAATCGAATCCTGGCGGCAAGTCTACACAGCTTATTGTCCTGGAAAAGTACAAGAAGAACACCGAATTTTCAGTCAGATTCAACGACTTTTCGCAAATTGATCCGTCTAATAACGGAATTTAAAATACGGATGTTTACAAAAACAGTTGAGGACTCAATTATTATCTTTTACATGTACGTAAGTAATATTAATTTTTACGGAAACGTTTCGTATTATTTTCTTCACGACCTCCACAGCCCTGACCAGTGTAACTTTTAGCCAAATTTTCATTAGCTTATGTTACAGCTAATGGAAATACGCGCCATAGTGATTCATCATGTAATACCGTCATGAGATTTTCACAGCAGAAGTACCAGCATTTGCATTAGCTCAAGCCGCACAGGCCAATGGCTGCTTCTATAATGTTGAGTTGAAGGGGTTGACACGTGGACTTCGCCGCTCTTCGCAACAGTTGGACTACTATACATGACCAATCGGCCAACGCCGACGAACCGGTCAATCAAAATTTAAAGAGGCAAACATTTTCTTAACAGCCGCACCGGGACCACGTTTCACATCCTATTGAGTACTTACAACGATCCGTCCCGGTGTTCGCTATACAAACCGACGTAGCAAAGTTGGATCAAAACCGCTTCGTTTGTATGAGTTACGTGTTGACACTATCACTACGGAGAGGCCTTGTCTGCAGCGGCAGTTTCTGGAATCGTCGAACTCCAGCTGCCATCGCTCCATACGATTCGAACGCTATTCGTACTCGCAGTTATTGACACGGAGCAGATGAGGGGTTTGCTTGATCGCTGCTGTGAGTGCTCGATAATACCGTATCCGGTAGGGTCTTTTTAGCGAAAACAACTCACGGACCCAGACACGTTACTGTTTTTGATTTTAGCGCTATCCTGCACATAGTTGCTGTTCAAGGAGAAGCCCATGTGAGAAAGGTACAGTTACCACTGCACCGATTCGATCAGTCAACGGGACGGAGGTACTGCAGATGTTGAGAGTATGGTCGGCACAGGGAAGGAGCAGGCGGTCAAGATGACAATGCAGACATTCACGTGCTTCCTCGTCTAATTTAACTATGAAATCGCCTTTTGAGGAGGGTTTTAGGTAAAGAGGCAAACACCGCGGCCACTGACGAAGCCTGTGATGTAGGTAGTTGCTGTGAAGAATAGTGGCTCTGAGTGTATATAGGAATTTCACTACGTAGAAACGCGTCGCCCCATTTGCCGAACTTCTTCATTGTACAATGCACAGGTGCTAGGTACGAGTTTCCTTTATATATCAAGGGTCGTCATTGTACAATGCACAGGTGCTAGGTACGAGTTTCCTTTATATATCAAGGGTCGGTATCGTATTTTGACCTAAACCATCTTTCGAGCAAGCCATATATTGAGATGCGTGATGCAAAACTGCAGTGAAGTTAAGTAGGATAAGAGACAGGGACGGGTTGAGGTGATGAGGAAGTGGTAAGATAAAACTAGCATCGTATTACCAACATGGTCTTGCATTATCTTGTGGAGCTATCGAAAATGTTTAATACATCTACATAGGTAGCAATTGCTCTCTGATAATGAAACGCTGTTGGTATAGTCATTAACGCCAGCATCAGAGATGTATCATAAATTGTAACTACTTAGTGTGCCAATAGTTCTCACTGCTTTACCCTCCCAGTCATATAAGTGGAATGGGTCCCCGAGTCACCGCAGAAATCACCCGAAGTCGTACTGGGGTCTCGCGACATATATTCCACGATCAATACTTTGCTACAAACGGCTACAATAGTAACCTAACGAGCGGAGCTTGTTAATATGACCGAGCTCACTCGTCAGATCAACTATTTAGCAGATGCTCATTCATAGACGATACCTTTATGGTATACGGCAGTTATAAGCAATGCTAGTATAGGGCACCTGCGGAAAAAATTGTACTGCGGTTGTATTTGATGTGCGAACCCGCGCTTATATTTTGCTTGGAGGTTTAAGTGCGTATATTTTTCTCGGTATATTGGACATGTCATATTCGTAGTAAATACGAGCACTTAAGCTTGACTAACAAAATCTTTCAAGGTCCTAACTGTGTCCTCGCACATCAGGACGAGACCTATACAATGAAACAGTACAATAGTGATTCCTTTAATAGTCAATTTGTGAAAAATAGTTTTCATTTCGAGATATACATTTCGTTTCAATATTTCCTACAATACAAATGAGTGTCACAAACTTAACTTTAAGGCAAAAATTATCTAACTAAGTTAATCTTTTCGGTAGGATATGTCAAAAGTCAATTCATCAGAACACGATTGCTTACGTACCTACTAAGGCTAACAATAGGGCTGATAATAGCTCCTAGGGGAGGAGAATTCTAAAAAGTGGGGCTTTTGAACTAGTTGTGGCAGACTCATAGCGGGACTTTTTAATTAGGTGTATCTTATGTCCAATGGCTTTGACATTACGTCCATTTGTGTACTGTATGTGCTCATCTGAATCCACCATCAGCGTCACTCAGTTAAAATCATAAACCGTATTTGATGGCAGGTAGGACACTCTCCTTACTGTTATTGCTGCGAGTACTTACATCTTCTCGGTAAACGGTCTTTACCTGATGTTAGAGACGTCGATGTGGTTACTAGAAGCTTTAGATCTACATTTGCTTATCTTGAAAAGCAACCCATGAATCGCCAAGTAGTGCGAAATACCTTTTGATTTCCGCTCGAAAATTAATGGTCCTTAATAATTGCATATAATAAATAAGATTTTACCACGCTGCTCCATTACGGTTTCTTAAGGCGTCACCACCCTGTGAAGCGCCTAATGATGGCCGCATTTCCCTCCCGGTGCAATTACGGGTGCAGAATTGTTATAATTCTGAGATGTCTCTCCCTAGTCAACTTTAAGACAAACTGCCCAATGCCCCTGTTGTAGTACTTTAGCGGTTACCGTAGAAAGTAGTTGTTGTAGACGAGGTTTCGGGAATCTTCCGCTCAGCTGACTTGCGTTGAACTCCAGAGATCATAAGACACGAAAGTGCCTCCTGGTATAAAATCGGATATGCACACATTCAAACCGTTTATAACGTAATAAACATATAAAATAGCTGATAGTTTGCTTAATATAGAGATGTGCTGTTTTAATTCTTGGAGGAGTAAACTTTGGTTATTTATCAGCGGTTAAACGTATATACTCGAGATGCGCGGAAATGGGGCCTTACAGACAACTTCGGAGCCTGGATCACAACAACCTTTTTATTAGAACGACTGCTAGCTTGAAATTATTGCGTGGCAATACAAACATAATCTTAGGGGAGAAAAACGCTGAAAGCTGTGATCATATTAATGATATAATCAATAATAGAGTATAATCAACATATTCATTTGTGCGATACTAAGATAATAATTGCAATGAAAATGAGAATGGTGGTGTAAAATAAATATTTAATTCTAATAATAATTCCACAACTTCCACAAGTTCTACGACCAGTGCTGCCATTGTTTCAAAAGGCTGGCTTCTTGCAACAGAGACAAGTGTACCACGCCCGATTTGGAAGTTTAGCCCCCACATCATTAGGTCAGAAAGTACATCATGAAAGTACATCCGCTTTTTCCTCACCGAGTTGATTCTGGGTTGTTTTTCGAGAATCGTCGCAATTGTCATAGCAAAAAACGAATAAAAAATATAGGTTGAAATTTCGCCGTCAAAGATGGTGCCTTTTCTCCTACAGGTGGTTATCTAAAGGATCTGCAGAGGTTTCACAAAGTCGACTTGCTATCTGCGCTCTTACGAGTGATCTATCGACCGTGCCATCCTAATAGGCAGTGTGGTGCCCATGTTGATTCCATCCATATATAACAATGACATTATCGTTGCCCATGCCCTTCTCCTTGGAGCCGTTTTATGCGAGGTGCACAGCAAAGAGGCTCACCCTTCCTCTGTATGCAATGTGCGTTAGCCATCGGTTAGTTGCGAAGATTATGAAATAGGTCAAAATTGGTGTTTTATTTATTGATAATAAGGTATAATTATAACAATAACATTGCTATTGTTACTAGATTACTGTTAGCATCAGAATTCTGCAAACGAACCCAAAAATCTATTGTTCTGTGCTTTACGTTCCGTACTTTAACTGGTTAACCAGCGCTTCCGACAGTTAGATATGCTACCCGTCTTCTGTCTACGTTTCTACGTTCTGTTCTCATTTCTGCCAGGAGACAATCGCGCTGCGATTTGTCTCAAGAATTGTTTACTTGTTGTGCTTCAGTAGCTTGTTATTCGGATCAACATTTTCCCCTGTTGATTATTCGTTATAATAATAGTACGGATAATGGCGGTTAACAAAACGTCTTGCAGAAACAAATTTGCTACTTCAAGTCTTTTCTGTTAAGCATAAATCTACACAATTTGGATGTATAAAGCAAGCCGATTTTTGAGTGTTGAAAATACCATTTCAAGCAAGATGAAGATCTTGCTTGAAATGGTGTTTTAGCCATGCATGTATCACCTAAATCACGATTCGATTCAATTTCATCTGCTTTTACAGGACGACAGTCCGCCCGCCCGGGTTGGCGGAAGCGCCGCCGAGGGCGGAGGCATGGGCGGCCCCAGTGCTAGCAACGAATGTTGTGGTACCACATTGGAAAAGCAGCTGGGCATCGAAATGAAGGTGAAAGAGGGAGCAGAAAATATGATTCGAATGTACTCGGCCATCAAGGACAAGAAGATGCTAGGCGAGGCCGAACAATTGTTACAGGTCCGTACAAACATTATTATCAGTCTCATTCAGAACAAAAAATGCGCACGAAAGGAGTCGACACGCGGGGGGCAAAATGAATTCTAGGGTGAACAGAAGCCTGAAAATTTTGAAGCCTTAAAAAAGAGAAACTTGAAAAACTAGCGTCAGATTGAGGCCGATTTGAACAGTGAGGAATGTGGGAGAGCGCATGTTTAAAAAAAAAGTTTCTCCTGCTTCGTAAATTTACAGTTCTGCTTGATTATGGTACTGAGTTCATCTGTGGCAATTAGTTGGTTAAAGACATAGTAAAACACGTATGTATACCTATCAAGCTGATCTAATTACATTATCGCCGTGTGTTCTGCTACGAATATTAACCCAGATGGAGATCGCAACGTAACCGACAGTTGGCAATGAGCGAGTACCATTGGTAGCGAGAACTCTTGAGTGCAGCTGAGAGAGCTTTCACCATAGTTCCCTTCGACTTTTCAAATACTCATTTTCCTATAATAATAAAAAACAGGTATCTAGACACCGCAATGTAGAGTGCTAGTCGCGTTACCTGTTGCGTTCGTTAAAGGCATAGGATTAGGAGCTAGTATTTGGCCTGTCAAGTAAGGTGCATCCAAGTTACAAGTTACGTGGGCTAGCTAACATATATTAAAAGGTTTTTTCAAAGCGGATTAGAAGCCATATCCTCCGTATGCTTCAGGCCTTTTTACCGTATGTGTGTTTGATGTACATGCCTGTACATTAAGCTCCCTAAATAGTGATTGAACACTATACACACTAATACAAATTGCAGCTTGGTCGATATGATGACGTAGCACCTAAGCGCCAACCAAACTGTAAGAAAAATTTAAAATAGGATACTTCTAATATCTGATACAGAGGCATCAAAGAAACGTATGTAGAGACGGCTAAGAGCAGCACAGTAAGGCGTCCTAATCAACTCCAGTGCCTCGTTCTGCATTTGATTTGTATTAGACCCAGACACGCGCGCAGAATAACTCGGTTCCTGGTGTCCAACGGGTTTTTGTAAAGGTTTACCTTTCTAGGACGAAGTTCATCGACAACAAGTAGTTCACCTGGGGTGTGACAATGACAAACATTGATCGCTCCTTGGGTCTTTTTAGTTTTAGACCGATATGTGTGAGATAATTTCGGAAGAAAACGCAATTTTACCCTTAAATTGTTTTTGCATTTGTCATAAAAAGTTACCATCGAAATCGGCCTGTCGTACGATTAGACCTTAAGTATGATGACACAACTGAGATTGAATAATAACAATTGGCATATCGTATGGAATGTGACAAAGTACGGGTCGGAGGCTAAAAACATCAACGCCGATTGATACTCGATCACGTTTTATTCCAGTAGGTACGTCCGAAGAGCCAGTTACAAGAAGATCATGTAGCAAACAGGGATGATCAAATTGAAGGAACGAGCCAGTATCTCCATGAAATATTTGTCTTCAAAAAAAAAAAACATAAGGCCTGCATTTATATATACGTTCATAAATTGAGTTCCTGATAACAACAGGTTAACATTGTGCAAATGCTTTATACTATTGGATCACTATTTACGGCAACAACAACAATAACGACAAAATCAATATAGTAGTAATTAAACATCACTAAGTAACCTTCAAAAATAACATGAGGAATTAGTTGCGCAACAAGTTACTGTTGTAGGCGTTAAGGTAATAGCGCCATGATCTGGGTCAACATGTCATGCAGGCACCCAGTCAATCAGTGCTATCTGAGCCAAAAAAAAAATGCTACCAAAAAGTCTTACCCACCTAAGTACGCTATTTAATGTTATTTGCTTCGCACGTGCCGTATCATACCCATTGCGTGGGGCAACTCTAAAGGGCTTTCTGCTCTATGCCTAGCGGTGGTTGTGTTTTGTACGACAGAGCGCCGCTCGTTATCGTAGCTGGTAGCCAATAACAAGGTTATTGTAGCCTTCGTGAAGACTGTAAAATCGACAACAGAAACGAGAAAATTGACTATTTTCAAATGGGAGGCTTGAAGCGCATGCGGCATGAAGCCAGCCCCTCCGGACATTCGGATTTAATTGTTTCTACGATTGCGTGCCACGTTGAGTCTGTCTCGGTTGTCATATCGGGACAAACGAGTCATCGTAAGGTACTCTCAGTTTTTAGATCGCTGCTATATTAATCCTCAACGGGCGATCCAGTGGCTTTGTGACGAGATAGACATCGCTTTGACATAGTATGGTGACACAAATACATCTATGAGACTACATTAATATGCGATGCGTACTTACAGTTAATTTACACGCCGCGTAACAAAGAGCGATAAAGCGTCGTAGCTTGAGTATTGCACTACAAAAATACCTTTTTGTATTTTCTATAATATGGGGCGATTTTACCTCTGCGTAGATCTACTTAACCAAAAATGCTGCGGGAGCTAAGTTAAATAAAAAACCAACGGGTGTTGTCCTCTCATAGTGTATATTTTGTACCGATTAATTTTTCCTTTCATTGCCCCTGATACTCGGAAGGCTAAGGGACTGCCGGGTGATGCAGTTTTAGACGAAACGTTGGCTAGCACGCATTGTTGTAGGTGCGTTAAATTGTGATCATCAAGTACAGGTGACACGTTACGGAGCACTGGATGAGAAAGATGGTTCTTTTCCCAACCCAAAGTTCGCTAGTCGATAGCGAATGCGTTATAGGGTACCAAAATTCAATTACAATCCGTCGTTACAAGGCTTTGATGGTCGACCAAATGTCACACGAAGAGGTAATACGTGACGATGTAACCCATGTTCATGTTTTTGTATTTTAACAAACGAAAACGAATACCTTCCAGCTGTTATTATCTCTGCTGCTCTGGCGTCCAAATCAATAAACCGCGACAGTATCGTTCGTACAACTCAAATTTTAATCTGAGGACAACAGCTTCACGGAATCAATCTTGATGTCCTGATCCGATTCCGTAATGACGCTATTCAACGGATCTCTCTTTGTAAATTTTGCTTCGTGAAATACACATGTAGGATCGTCCCGAGCTCCGTCGTGTAGGAACTTTATTGCGTATCAAAAAACGAACAGTATAATAATATAAACCTCGAAAAAGCTAGTGAAATTTTGATCACTGAGTAATGAATATAATTCAAATTGATTACACACAAAGTAAATATTGTTTTTTACTCATTGTCCTCATTATTATTAGAATTTTCGACGAAAGTTCTGCTATTTGAGCAGCTGAGACAGTAGTAAGCCGAATGCTTTTCTTACAAAAACAGAAAATTAAAAAAAGCAACCAAATTTCGATATGGATGATTCCAGTTTATAATTAAACGCCTTCCCTGTTTCTACATGTCGCTCACCCGGTCGTCGTTTACTTGTCAGAGAATTTATTATGAAAGCGCTAATCTGTGAGCAATTATCAGTAGTTATACAAAGCCTATTCGACACGCGTTAGCTTTGGAGTAGATTAAATTGTCCTGTATATCCTGAACCCGTGTCGTTGCAGGTCGCAAAGCTGGCAAAATGCATATGAGGCCAATAAATCCTCCAACCAGCGGAATTCAAAACTTCATTCATTCGCCTGTGATCCTGTGTGAATTATATTATTGCTTGTGACGGGAAAGTATCCGATGATGACTAATTACTACTGATGATGATCATCATCATCATCCGATGATCTTCCTAGATGAATAAAGCTTTTCATTTTTAATTACGCGTTCCATTCGGTTTTTGTGACGGTGAAGCTGCCGTGAAAATCAAGCAGGTCGTTCACAGTAATGGCTGATTTTATCGAAGCGTCTAGATTGTATCTCTATTTTGGATGAGTTCAGCTCGCACACCTTAACGCAAACGAGCTCAAGGCCCGGCCATTATTATTATGATTTTCATTGTTTATGTGTAAATTTACGCGAACATCGCACTCTAGAATTGGGATTACAATAGGATAACTCTGAAAAAGTTAGTTAGATACGTGAATCGCAGTTGAGGATGAAAATAGACGATTCTTATTGACCAGTTCGCCAATTGTAGAATTTGAGTCTAACGTTGTTTTTCGTTAGCGTTATCTGCTGTTCTACTGCTGGTTGTATCCATTGAAGATGTACTTCCTTAATATAATCCCAGATTTTCCCAGAATTTGAGATCGAAGTGGCAAAATTTTCGTTTGGATTTGATGGATTTGACACTAGCCACCTTTACCTGATGCTGATGCATATGCATTACATGTTCCCAATCGGAACAAGAAAAAAACCCCATGATGTCTTCAAATGTACAGACACTTGACTGACGAGTATAGGCGTAACTCAGTTAGATAAGGGTGAGCATAAAAAATTATCATGGCCTTTAAAAACAGTATTGTATTACCTCTCCGTATTTTGCAAGTGCTCCTATTTGCATTATAATTCTGGGTGGGGAATGCAGGAAGGAGTGAAAAATATCGGGGAGGAAAGGGCAGAATTCTACTGATGTTTAACGGTTGTCCTCGCTGTATATAATGCAGTATTTTGCATTTATTATAATTGTTATTATTAATTGCTGCACTATTAGCGTTTAGTGGAGTTGTTTGTACTTTGAGCAAAGACAAACACACACATACGCATACACACATATACACGTTCCATGCCCATGTGCCTTGGGAGTCTCCGACCATACCATTCAACAGAAAAACAGTCGTTGTTATTACTATAATTTTGTAAATTCATTTAAATCATGCGTCGTTGACCAGATTTGGAGACCCTTGGTCTATTTCAACCAGGCAACTTAGCCTTATGTGTCACATGAAAAATAATTGGTCCTTTCAGTGAAGAAGCTAGTTACTTTTTGCAAGAATTTGCTTTATTAGAGCGTTCACTTATTGGCAAGTTTATTAGCGAGGGTTACTTTAGTATGTCTACATTTGTGCGAAACGATAGGTTGTTCTGCCCTAACCGAGCACGAGGTAGTTTTATGTATTGTATGCATTATTGTTTGGCAGGCCCTTGTTAGTCCCTTGCTTGAAGTGTTGATTCTGTCCGTCGGCCTATTTGACAAGGTGTCCTCTGGTGGGAGGTCGACGGTAGCCATGGTTGTATACTGAGTATTGTGCTTATAAACATCTAATGTGCTTATGAGCACAATGTTGAAATTATTATTTTATTTCTGACCTACTAGAGTGCCTCATAATGCACGAGCTCTATTCCTTTCTGTTCTATTATTTGGTTGCAGGATTCAAAAGCAAAAATCGATTACATCAAAATGATGATTGCGAAGCTAGTTCAAACGGGTCAGCGGAGCGAAACTACGTCTCAGGCCGAGCTCCGTTACCATGAACTCCGACATCGCTACAAGGTGGAACGCGCCGTCATGGAGGGGGCCAAAAATGTCATTCGATCCTGTCTTGATAAGAAGGTAATATCAATTATTAAAGGACACTGCTTTTATGCAGTCTTGACATAAAGAATCAGTACGCGAAGCTATCCTTTATCTTTAGAAATAGTTTACCTATAGACCAAATGTATTTTAATATGGAATTGACTGTGTAGATGTTTTAGCTTATATTGTAACTATATAAACTTTAATAGGAGAATACCAACAGAGTATATGACGAAAGAATGGCATGAACTGGATCATCCGGCAAATAGACAATTTGGTGGAGGCAGTCGAAGAAAAATCGTTGGTTTAACTTTCACTATGTGATGTGTGCCGCGCACGATGTGTGAACGGGAAGCAAACGTATATTCACAAGTATGAGCTCGAACGAAACGAAATGGGGAAATAATTAAAAAAAAACCGCCAGTATAAGAGGAGGACGCAGTTAAAAAACTATAATGGGTAAAGATGTAGATAAGGAAATACAAAATATATACATCGTTTTATAAAATTGTACCAAACTTTTTCATATATATATATATATATATATATATATGAAAAAGTAAAGCTTTAAAATAAATGTCAATTTATTTTAAGGCTTAGTGCCTCGTTAATCTGAAAATCTTGTTAGTTTACTGGATGACATAAACTTGTATTATTGTCATGATCATTCGCGTCATCAGGGGGTTAGCTGACTCTGAGCCCGCGTTTCATTATTTGATCAGGGATTATTTTAATCCTTGTCGGTTTAAGTTTTCAGCCGTAGTTCGAAATCTGTGTTACGCTGTTCCTTTCTCCGTTCGCAGGCGAAAGTAATCCGAGTTCTGAGATCATTGATTCTTCTCTATATGAATTGTGAATGGAGGGGCTCTCGTCATAAGCGATTTATGCTTAGACACTTGCCTTCACTCGAATCCGTTCGAAGGACATACCGTAATTTAGAGTTTACTTCTAGAAATCCTGTGTCTTTGGTGTGCAGTCCCTTTAGGAAATTTTATCAGGATGAGGTATAGATGTTTCATGGGTTTTCCTCCTAATATCTGCCTGCGGAACGAGGAATTTTGTTGCTGTGTATAGCTTCACGAAGAACGCTGAAACTCTATGCTAATCCCTGAAGAGCTAACCTTTGCTAAGCCAAAGGATCTGCTCCCTGGGTTCCGTAAATCTCAAATAATAATAATAATGCATGAAATAGTCCGTCGCACGGCTTGAACTCTTCACCACCTCACATACCGCTCTTAGGTGCGAAACGATCTCATGTGACTCTATGTTGAATCCCCCTAGTCGGTTGTGTAAACTTTATATAATTGTTTACAGGTTTCATAAAAGTAAGGTGTATTGTGATATACTGCAAGGATCTGCGCAGAACCTAGGTCAACCCTTGGCTAAAGTGTTACTGGCAATGGTATATCGCCGATCCAGAGGGAAAGGGATAGACTTCGTCAGATTCGGTTTCAAACGGATCTTAAAGCCATGAATGCCATGTAAAGAACAAAACTTTCTTCTTGACACGTAGAGATCATATTTGTGTGCATTTAGCTCTTCGGTTAGTTCCTGTAGGTCACTGTTATTTTATATCTAACCCTTGTGACCGTAAAGTTCCATCCGCAGAAATGCTTTATTTACGGACGGTTCCGGCGCATCGGCACCAAGCTTTGGTCTAGAAACCAATCAACTTAAGGAATCTACAGGTTGGAGCCACCACAGAAATGGAGTAACGGCAGCTGCTTCATTATCATACAAGGCGTCCCAAGCTACACGCGTAGTAAAGATCAGATGAATAACAGAGTCTGATTATCTAGATAGTGTATAAATAAAGTAGTGAAATTATAAGAATTTTCAAATTTTTCGGCAAAATGTTCTCAATACTGCGTTCCAGGTTATGAATGAGGCCCAGGCTAGTCTGGTCGAATCGAGTCAGAAGATTGACTTAATCCGTGCGGCTCTCGATCGCCTTGAAGCTACCGCTGAAAGAGCGTCGCTAGCCAGTACCGCACCAAACACAGGCAGCGGCGGTATAGAGGGTAGCAGTGAACCCCAATCGCCGACCTCAGCGGCTTCAGTAGCATCTGGCAGCTCTTTTTCGCTTGCGGGAAGTGCCGGACTAGCACTACCTAAGGCAGCCGCTGTGACGGGTCAGCTACAAGTGCGACTAATGGGCTGCCAAAATCTTCTCGTTGATGTTCCTGGTAAGAACAACGACCCGCTGTACCATCTGCTTATCATTTACTTATACATAAGTGCACTTATACTTGCAAAAAGTGGCCGGTACGACATGATTGAAAGGGAGAGATTGTTTAAGTGCAAGTTAAAAGGGGGAAAGAAATTCTCAGTGACGAACAGTGAGACTATCATAACCTGTTAAAGGATAAATATCTCCACGTCGATGAGCAAACCTTTAAGAACTATGAATTTAAAAGCTAGCTATATTCTAAGTATTGTTGCTTATAGAATTTTTTTGCAATTAGACAGTGTCTTCCTTTCTCATTGCCGATTCTTTTTATCAATACGCTTTGTTTTTCGGGGACCTGGGATCCTTATGCAGTTCGATACGAACCACAGTCTTGTAATTTCGTCATTTGATGGGGTTTTCATTTTATAGAACATTTTATAGACGCTCATATTATCGGTTCTTTCAGCTACCCTATCACAATCTCTTCGTCTCAAGACAGAAGAAGTCATTCTACTACGGGTATATCCTTATATCGATCTGGTAAATGTGTATAGTGTGTCCTTTTGCCGGATCATGCACAGCAGACTGACACATGGGCCCGCTAGTCGTTCGCTGCATTTGGTATCCGATATCCCATCGGCTTTCTGAATAACTGCTATTACTAAACAAATTTTTTGTTCATACATCAAGCAGTGCGTCGGACGACTAGCCCATCCTAGCACTGAACGATTTTATGCTCGCTTTCGACCCCAGATCACTTGATTAGAAGCTGGTTGTCGCTATATTGTTGGCAAAGTGAGAACAAGAAGGCTTATCTACTCTGCGCTGGTTAACGCACGACGATGGCAGGTGCAGCTGCCGGATGACGCCGTGCGGAATTTTTTGCCTCTTTCCTTACCGGCCAGAAAATTTGATGGGTAACTAGTAGGGCAACATGTCATACATTATAAATGTGTGGGATTTTAACAAAGGAGCAAGCTGCCCCGGTCATTGCTCCTGCTGTGCCTACAAGAGCAATGAAAGCTAGTGACCTGCCGGTGATTAACCCAGTAGTGAAATAAAACTAACAAGAATTTCTGAACGGGTAACAGCCTGTCTGTAGCTACTGTTAGCCAGCCCAGCTGTACTATGTGCACGCAACGTACGGATCGGATGCCGACTACGGCTGTCGGTGATCGGAGAAGAATCAAATTCACCAGCATCAAATCACGGCAGTATTTAGTTTGCCTCAATAATTCGATTCTAAGAGCTGAGCTGAAACCGAGTCTTCGATTTCTTCGGAAACACAGCCAATATTCGATATACAACATAGATTCCGTGATTGAAGGACTCGCACGCTTAAGAATCATTTAGAAATGTGGATGCGCGAGAAGATGCCAATTGCTTAACCTTTTTTTCTCTGTCAATTTGGCAGGACGGTTACCACCGGTTCAGCCGCATCCATCCTCGCGACTGCCCCGTTCATCGCGATCATACGAAATCAAGGGTGACCTCTCCAATGAGATTTACGCAATACTCAAACTCGACAATATCGTTGTTGGTCAAACCGCCGCCAAACCTTGTTCTCAGCAGGTGAGCCTTAAGCATACGGACAAATGCATTTTCTGATTACGTCACAGACAGGTTAGTCGTTAGTCGTTTTTGTCTCCTACACCGAGTCCCCTATTACGTTTACAGGACCGTGGTCGAGCTAGGTTATTGCATACAGGGGTGGGGGGCAAAAGTTACGTGACAGTTTGTATCTTCCATTTTCTTTATATGTTTTTTCTACTAAACTCTCATTTCATCATATTTAGCTCCCCTGTTGCTTGAACAGGTGTAAAATAAAGATTTTCAAACTGTCCAGAGATTTAATGCCCCATTCTATATATATATATATATATATATATATATATATATATATAGATGGATGAGAATATAATTTGCTTTTTTTACTATTTGGGTTTACTATATCTGATTTTACACAATGTATATGAACATAATACGGATAATGATAATTGGGAATTTTTGTTTTCTGCGTATTTCTGTGGGTTTTATCTACCCGGAACTGTTTTATGTTATTTGGCTCTCTTCTATTTAGGCGTGGGATCAGCGCTTCCAAATTGAGCTCGAGAAATCACGAGAGCTCGAGCTACAAGTTCTATGGAAAGACTGGCGAGGAATGTGTGGTCTAAAATTCGTTCGTTTGGAAGAATTCGTCGGCGAGGACCGACACGGAATGGCGATTGAGCTGGAACCTCAGGGCGTTATCTTTGCCGAGATCCGCTTCATTAATCCTATGATCTCGCGACAAGCCAAGCTTAAAAGGCAGAAACATTTATTCCGCGACAAAGGTACGCCTATGAGTAAGGTGCTCATTGTTGCTATTATGGCAAAATGGCATCTGTAGAAGGACACTATAGAAAATCGTATCTCTATTGAAGGTAAACACTATGTATAACAATGATCGGAGGTCTTTGCTAGTATTTCATAGTCTGATAATTGAATTTCTAATTTATAGTAAAATAAAATGTATTTTGTTTATAATCAGGGTTGGGTAAAAGTTTCTGACGGTTTAAAAAAGCAACTTGACTGTCAAGTCTTTGGAGACAAACTGAGGTGAAATTCAAATTTCCATCCTACGGTTATTAAAGCTGCAAGATGTAGAAAACGAGAGTTTTTACGGTGAACACTTTCGAACTGACTTTTGTTCCAGCTCAGACATATATATATCTATTGGGTGGTCGAAAAAGTACTAACGATCTTCAAGCCGAAATTAAGGCAAACATTTTCAATATTTTGAGAAGAATTTAACTCCATTCAATGAACTTCTGCTATTTTTTGGTTACACAATAATCCAGTCGCTGTAGAATTTCTGTGGTTTCTAGACGAAAATGATCGCAAGTGATTTTTGCGCTCTTCCATTGAAGCTAAATGAATACCACTAAGGATGCTGTGCAGGAACTCATACAGATGGTACTCTGATGCGGCAAAATCCGGGCTACATGGTTAATACATTGAAATCCTTTTCTAAGCTTTCTGAATGATTACTGGTTAGTTTTAACTGTACGTAGTCCGGAGTTGTCGTGGTGGAAGAGAACGCTTTTTTCTCTGCTCTAATTCTGGGCGACTTTTTAATGGCCTTTTGTATCCCTGTCAGTTACTGACAGTCAAGATCCGAATAAGTTAAAATTTTTTTCAGGTAGCAACAACTCAAAATGCACAATTTTTAACCCCACCGAACCCCTGTTTTGGCATCGATCTCCTTAGTACTAAGCATTGTCAACTAACGCCTATCCCACCCCGCCTCCTCTGGTAGATATTTTAAATTGCCCATGTGAGTGTACAATACAGTAGATGTAGATTATTTACAAATATTGCCGATGCGAAAAGGGTAACATGGTGCGCAAACTACTACGAGTACAAACGAACTCGGTTATCTCAGATTAAAATTCTGTTATGTTTGTGATTAAGAGGATATCTGAAAGGCTGTTCATGTCGTCATGTTGATAGAAATCAGATTTGACTCCAAGATGTCCCATAGACGAGTTAGTTAACAACCTTTACTTTGCGTGTCAACATCTAGCATATTTGATGTTATAGTGCGTATATAGTAAATGTTAGTCATCGCAAAAGTTGTAACAACTATCTCGTCCTGACCTATTACCGATATCACCTCTGTCAGGTTTGTTCGCGCTCTTACTAAACGTGAAGGCTGCGCAGAAGTGAAAGGGGTGAATATACCTCGCGTTCCCAAGTTCATATCTGAGGATCATGCTAGCCAGCGCCACAAGATAATATTCCAGCTTAATCTAAAGGATATAAGAGTAGAAGCAGACGAACGTTTAACAGGAACCCTATAATCAATAGAAGCTGAGTTGATGTAATCAAGTGGGGCTTGCAGTTGCCTCTAGCCATTTCGTAAAATGCCCTACAACCGTGATCGTAATCTATCATACGGATATTTTTGTTACGTGTACAGTCTATTAATCGACATACCGCTGCGTTCATTGATTCCTATTGGCTACCGTTTTCGTGTGCGTTATTCTTGTTCCATTAATGCACATTCGTCCCCAGACATTAATCATTGTCACATCATAACAGCTTCAACCGCCATTGTACCTTTAACGTCAGCATTTAGTCACTACTGAAACCACATACGAACTTACCTGGTCTTGGTCGTAAACGATTTTACTAACCCAGGTATACCCACTTCTCGTTGGGTTGTATAGAACTGTTCATGTTACTTGGTCCTGTTCAAATGTGTAGTAGTATAACTTCAGGAAATATTTATTGTGATTCTCGCGTAAACTGTACGTGGCTATAGGAAAGCGCAGGGAAACTTGGTGCTGCAGGAGGTTTTTTCAGTTTCCGAATAGTCCGCCATCTTACTTTACCAAATCCTGAGAAAAAAAAAAGCTGTATTTTGATTATTCATTTTATGCTTTTTGTATTCTCTATGGAAATCGCGAGTATTTTTCCGCAGATAGGTGTATCTAATTCAAAGCTAAGTTAAACGGGCTCCGTTTCTATCAAGCCACGGGATAAGTTCGTACCCTGACATGCATTCAACAACAGAGGCAGTGGTTGTGGTTTCTTAGAACAGAACCCGCGACGCGAAACGACATTTACATATGTGAATATGTGGTTATTATGTGCAAGGTATAGCATTTAGCTAGGAGTGATTTTCAATGCTAAGATGTAGTTTCGAAAATGGTACTGACTATAAAGATAGCTTTAAATTCATGTCACATAACTGTAAGATGTTTCATAGGTGCCTAACAAAGGCTTGACCAACCCAACTAGGACGTACTTAGTCGGATTAGCCACGCTAACGAGGGATAGATTAGTACTTGCTTAATTTAGTAGAACAGGTGTGCGCCTAGGAAATGGTGAGACGAAACCTAGTAGTCGTGTGTAGATCGGAATTTTCCTATGATTCTCGGCGTTTTTCCATAGCCATCTGCGTGTAAGAATTCAAAAAGCGAGTGCTCCTTTGAGGAGAAGGTTGGGCTGTAAGGATTTTGGTAGTAAACCATAGGAGCAGAGTTCTTATAGCAGTAGTAGTTCTACTAGTAGTCGGTGACGTATCTATAGTGGCAGGACCTTTGTTTTCCACATAACACTCAGTTCCGTAGGGTATTCCTGAAGACCAGTGTGAGTCATCGCCAGCTATATTGCTCTCGGCCGAAGGTTGCCCCCGAATCTGAACGGCCTGTGCGCCAAGTGGGTAAGGGCTGAACAACTCTTGAAAGAGCAGTTTCCTTTCTACCAGAAATGGGGAAGGGGATCCAAGTATTTGTTCTAAGAAGACTCGGAGCGCGTATTAGTCAGTCTGACAATGAATAATCGGGTTTGCAGAGTAAGGAGACAGTTTGTACGGCACTCTCACATGTTTCAGAACGGTCATTGAACAGGCATAAATGGACGATTTTGTCAACGTTAGTTGATTGTGATTCGAACAAAATGTTATGTTACCTTGCTGTTTGCGACATTGAAGTGATAGAAAAGGCAAATAGGCTGGTGTCATGTAGGAAAAGTGCTTGAGTAATGGTAATGTTGACAGAAACAATCACCGAAATGCTGTTCATCGCATCATTTGGTACGTTTGTTACGGGCTAAATATGTGCATGTGCTCGTTAATTGTGGCCTGCTCTATAATAAGTGCTAGCTCTATCGAAAAAATAAGCCTCACTTCTATTCGTGTCCTTTCAGCAACACCGCGTCCAAATCAATTGAATATCGATATCGTTACCTGGATTCGCTGGCGCAAAAAGTCACAGCAAAACAATCAGTCGATGAATGGCGCCTCGCTAGGACCAACCCGAGGGCGCGGAGCTGCCGGAATCCTCGGCGCTGTACAGTCCGCCCTTCCCAACTCAGCGTCACAGGTAATCGTTATCCTTTATTCGAATGGGAATCCTCTTAGGTTAATAAAGTGATTTTTTGCTTTTTGCCAAGATACAAGTATAATCGCCCAAATGCAATAGGTGCGAATGTCGTTTGTCTTAATTATATTTCTAGAAACTGGCAAAGTTTCTTTTTTTCGTTGTTTCGTTGCCTAGTAGCCGCTTGAGACGAAAAATTTTAACGTAAATGGCAGAAATTTACTTCCATTGACATATGGCCTTGTGTTATGTTTGTCTCACAATATCAGATTTACCTACCATCGTCAGATTACTAAATTATTATTAGAATAAATATATAAATGTTGGACATATAAATACTTACATCTATATATACATATATTGTGCGCCACATCAGGAGAGCGTTTCGACACCTTCGTCGAGCGGGGGATCGTCACACGAGCCATCACCCCAGCCCATCATTGATCTGGCCGGTTCCGTGGAGTCACTTTGTACTGATGACAATATCCATCATAATAACAACAACATCCATGTGGGGCCAAGAGAAAAGAGTGGAAGCACCGACAGCGGGGAAAAGCTTTCTATTCGCTCACTAAGCAACACATCGCTAGAACCCGGACAACCGGTAATTGGCATTGTCTCAAGTGGCTCGGCTCCCGTCACTCCACCTGTGCTTCCAACGGCAGCTCCACCTCCGGTCCCTACCTCCGCTGTTCAACTCTTACAGCTTAAAGATTTCCAAATGCTCAAAGGCAAGTTCTTATTAGAATTCCTGCTTTTAAAGGTGAAATCGTGGGGAAAATTAGGCATTATATAAGCTATATAAATAGTAAGCAACGCTATTTAACCCCCTTGAAGACGCTATTATCTGTTTCTAATTAAAAAAATTTGCTTTTTTAATTAAAAATATTCTGGACATAGAGGCCGAAGAGGTCTTCACTATTATGGCGGCTGATTAGACCGTGGATTTCTTGAAAATTTTCGTCCTTTTATAAAAGTGAGCTAATTATCGGAGTACTTACTAAACACTGCCGTCATTCTTTCATATAGTGTTAGGACGTGGACACTTTGGCAAGGTTATTCTATCGAGGCATCAATCATCGAGCGAATACTTCGCAATCAAGGCCCTTAAGAAGGCCGATATCCTCGCCAGGGACGAACTCGAATCGCTTTTAGCCGAGAAAAGGATATTTCAGGTAGGTGTCTTGCCACACATGTGATTAAGAGTCAGCATAATACCTGCAAATTTAACGTGCACAGTACATTTTCAGACAATGAAAATGTTTTACACGGAGATCACGTTATCTTCCGTGACTATATCATCGTAGTAGAGTTGCCGTCTTGATAGGAACGCTTAGTAGAAAATTCAGTTACTTTGTCAACTTGCTCAGTTGGCATCGTGGAAATGGCGGCAGCGGTTGAGGTTTGTGAGAACAATTTTGTCACGCTTTTTTCATTTTTCAAAGGCAGAACAACACGTACATGATTGACCGAAAAGGTGGCGCTGGTGAGTCGAATTAACATAGTACTGGAGGTAACAACGCGACCCCCCCCCCCTTCCGCCGCTTAAATCAACTATCATGGTCTAACATGGCCTTGTATTTTAAACATCACATGTTTTGTAATCATTGTGCCTTTTTCAGCGCCCCACATGTTTTAAGTGTGAATTTTCATGGGCAACCTTTCCTGATCATCGAATCTTTTTTCTGACCTTGTGTTTTCCGTACCTCTTTCGATTGACTTTATAGGTGGCTAATGCAACAAAACATCCGTTTTTGATCAATTTACACGCGTGTTTCCAAACACCTGAGCACGTTTGTTTTGTGATGGAATACGCTTGTGGAGGCGACCTGATGATGCATATCCACACGGATATATTCAATGAGCCGCGTGCAGTCTTCTACGCGGCGTGCGTCGTACTCGGCCTCGAATATCTGCACGACAACAAAATAATCTATCGGGACCTCAAGCTGGACAATCTCCTGCTGGATAAGGATGGCTATGTAAAGATAGCCGATTTTGGTCTCTGCAAAGAGGGCATGGGTTTCGGCGACAAGACCGGCACATTCTGTGGGACTCCGGAATTTCTCGCTCCGGAAGTGCTTACCGAGTCGGCATACACACGAGCGGTCGATTGGTGGGGTTTAGGTGTGCTTATTTTCGAGATGTTAGTCGGTGAATCACCGTTTCCAGGTGATGACGAAGAGGAGGTGTTCGACTCCATCGTCCATGATGAGGTCAGATACCCGCGCTTCCTTTCAATCGAAGCCATCGCCATTATGCGGCGCCTATTACGCAAGAACCCTGAACGCCGGTTGGGCGCAACGGAAAAGGACGCATCAGACGTTAAAAAGCAGGCGTTCTTTAGAAATATAAATTGGGAAGACTTGCTGGCCAAACGCACGAAGCCGCCTTTTGTGCCAACGGTATGTAACAACGTTGCATTGGACGCGGCAAAAGAACAAACATGACCACAAGTGTTAATTGTTTTATTTCATTTATTTAGATTTGGAGAGGCGTACGGTATAAACGTATGAACCTAGTTAGAAATAAGACACATTTAGATCTTGAACATTAAAACACTCCTATCTCTTTTAAGTGATCCAGATGCAGTGTAGGCCACAATAAGATAACCTACCATTTACACAATCGTTTTTAACGATGCTTTAATTTTCTGTGCTCCGCGTTATCGTCACATGATTGTATTGCAGGTACGCAACATGGAAGATGTGTCCAACTTTGATACGGAATTCACATCAGAGAAACCAATTCTTACCCCGCCCAAGGAAAATCGTAATGCGCTTACTCAAAAAGATCAGCGACAGTTCGACAATTTCACGTTCATGGGCGATTGGTGCTAACCAATCTGCAGTATGATAAATCATAATTAATGTTTTGATCCTCTACTGTATGCACTATGTGTTTTATCGAGGGAGTGTGGTAGACCACACTCAGCAGAATTTGTTGGGTCGCATCCCATTTTTTTTCTAATCAGTTAACTGCATTAAACTAACCGCAAATCGAACTCTAAATCTCTAAAGGCCTCACTCCAAGAGAGCACTACGGTAGGGAAGAAACACGCCTGCCATTACCGCATCTTGAATGACTGTATACATGAATTCACCAGCTGTGGCACATCGTTGTTGTCAGCAAGATAAATAAGCCTAAATAAGGCCACTACTATCGACCAGTTACCGTACTAGTTTTTATTGTTGCGACGTTTTACTATTATTATATCACCACGATAATAACTAATAGCAATTAAAATAATACTGTTGGACAAATGATAACTTCACGACTGTAGTGATGGCCGTTCACAAAAACAACGACAGGGAGGCACAAACACGAACGACTAAGGCGAGAGCGGCATCAGTACGAACAAGCTAGATTTCTCGATTTGATCAAAATATGCTGTAATTTATTACTGCATTAAAAGAAGTCGATACACACGGCGGTAGGGTAAATGACAAAAGAATCACACTAATTCTCACACGGCTCGTTTTGTACTAATGGCTTCGTCCGCATTTCTGCTGCGACTGACTGACTGACTGACTGACTGACTGATCTGCACGACGAAGAACTCACCATTGTATGCGGATCGTCCTAACTATCTGTCAACTGGTTGTCAAAAGAAACAGCCATGTACAGTGCTATGTGGTTCGCCTATATACCTTATCTACCTTATATACCTGCTACAGTGATAACCAGAGCAGGTTATACAAACACGAGTAGCTACTTCGCTGCTAAATGGTAGGATATAAAGATGTCTATTCAAGCCTCTCTATCATCTTTTCTAGGGATGGCAGCAAAGAGGTCAACAAGCTCTTTTTCTTGCCCATTTTATATATATACATATATATAAATTTGCTAGTAGCTCCGCCGCCGTGTGTGTATGCGTGTTTTATATATAATTTAGACAATTAATGACCGTAGATTTGCTTCATGGCGAAGCGGCAAACAAGTGACGACAGTCGTGAGATTAGGGAGCTAGAAATAGCACCCTTTAATGATGCCTGGACTATACCCGGGCCCAGATTAAATATTTGAACATAGGGAATGGGGGTTTAACCGACTAGCAAAAGCTGTCCAAAAAAACATGTACGATGCATTGTTAAAAATGGTACAGAGTAGAGAGACGACAAACTGAGGGGTACGCAGACGTTTGTATTTTGGATGGCAGTAACAACAGCACACGCAATATTCTGAAGGAGATTATCGCTAGAAAATTAGCAGTTGGTCTGTATGTGTTTTCGCCTGGCTACCTTTGCTACTATTTTTAACAACAAACACGATCAGCATGATAGGCGTTTATGCATAAATATATTACCAGGTACCCACCATACTGAAAGTTGCAAACAACACAGTGACATCACTATCCGATCTGACGTTGGAAGCATTATGATTAGTATTAATCTCTATGTGATTCGTGTATTACTGTGGCCCATTTAACAGCCGATGTGGTTAGGATATAAAAGAAGGAAGTCGTATGTACGCGGGCAAATGTAAGGAAATGGAGATATGTGAACTTCGGAGGGAGAAAAAACTTCCTTTTAACAAGCTCCCTGCGCGGAAGGGATAAATATCTGCTTATTTATAAGTGGTGTTGGTTCTTGAGCCCCGTTATCCTTGTTGAATCTATTTAACGGTGAGTTAGTGTAGGATTAGATATTAAGACTATTAGGATAGGTGAAAGAAGTTCATAGAGATAATCGTCGATCCCGCGGTCGTCTAACAGAGGCGTTCCGTATGGCACGGTTCTTCGGTGCCAATAAACATTAAGCCTGTTCTTAACCTTCGGCTTGAAAAGGCGAGTTTTTGAACTGCGCGCATTCGGTGCGAGCGCCCATCTGGTTTACATATGGGCCTCAGCAGAGTATGTACTTGTTTGAAGCAGGCGATATGCGAGCGGACGTTCGGTAGCTGACAGAATTGATTTTGACTTGAAACTGAATGCTTACAGTCCCGTCATAATATCGCCAAATATCCAACTTAAATTACAAATGAAGACAAGTTCATTATTTAAGTAAGAGGATCGTTTAGCTTTTCTTACCTGAGGTGTTCTTGTTGATGTCAGGCGTCAGCCGGTTCTGGATCTAATTAATTGCTCTGTTTTTCGTTGCTAGATCACTCTTGTAATCTGCGCATGGCTATTTTACGAACTCATCAATACGTAGTGTCGATCTTGGGAAACGGAGAGGTTTTGGGAATTGTTTATATAAATATGCTAAGTTTATGTTAATTCCCTGAGCACATTATTTTGGTTCGAGAAAAAGCTAAGAAGACGATTTAAACATAGTCACAGTATGGTGTACCCCGAATGTAATTGTTTGATACGGATAATTATATGTAATAATGCCCCTAATTTGTACTACAATGATATAATAATAATAATAATAGTAATCTCACAATATGGGGGTAACACCGAAAAAAAACGGCCGACCGGCACTATAGTTATGGATGAAAGGTTGTTTGCCGCGCGAATCATTGGGTAGCTGCTTCTATAGTTGTCACATAGACGAAGCCAATTATCTGTTCTATTTGCTATCATAATTGGTGATATTTGAATACAACGACTGACCTTAAGCAAAGGACAGTTGGGCTTAAGCACTAGATGAAATAACGAACCATCACGGTAGGCAAAAAATCAACTTCAGTTTTTTTGTCAGCGACTTGTGCTCTATCGCCGTTGTTAGTTTTCGATTGAATTGACTGAAATAGATTGCAGATTCGTCAAAACGGAAGCGCGGAACGAGATGTGGCAGAGAAAACTGACGATAATGAAATGGGAACTACACGAACTTAAGACACAAACTAATGGCCATACACTGTTATACTACGTTGCGTTTATACGCTGAGAAGGCTAACTTCGAAAAACGCCACACAAATAGTTATGGCGATAACATCATCCTTATACAATTAAACTTGACAAATGTAGATCTTGACAAATGCCTTTGTAGTATCGACGAGTTAGGCTTTGGTCTATCGATTCGTGTGCTTAATTATTCATATTAAAGCCGAACTCGCATCTAAGAGTTCTACATTTGCCCCGCCGTTTACCCCCTGCAGAAATTGTGAA
Source organism: Varroa destructor (assembly GCF_002443255.2). Taxonomy (NCBI): domain Eukaryota; kingdom Metazoa; phylum Arthropoda; class Arachnida; order Mesostigmata; family Varroidae; genus Varroa; species Varroa destructor. The sequence continues at coordinate 7,606,735 of NW_019211454.1, read as the reverse complement.
GAGTGAATCGATGTTATTACAGTGAAGACGATTAGGAAACCGCAGGAGAACGTAACTGAAGCACCCGCAAAAGTTTTCAAAATTGCGCATCCTCTTACGACCTGGAAATCCTTCTAATATTAATAACAATCGAACATTGTCAAAAGCAGATAGTTGCAAAAAAATAGGTTATCGAAAAAAAATGTATACACAAATATTGATACGTTAGTTTATATCTACATGAATTATCCATGTATTGGATACCACGATAAACTGCAAAAGGCTGTGTTTGGCGAGTTCCTCATCCGCTGGATATCGAAACGGCACTAGTCGCTACCGCAACTTTACCTTTAACCTTTCTAATAACAATAAAATAAAGATAAAATAAAATAAAGAGGCTTATTTAAGCGTCTCTATAAAAATGCGGCGGCACTTGCAGAATCGATTATCACGTACTGTAATTACTATTTTCGCTGGAAAACGTTTTACCCCGACCAACGTATTGACGTTGACACAACTATTACAGTTTTATGTAGATAAAACCTTCTTCATTCACACACACACACACACACACACACACACACACACATATATATACAATGAGATGGATTCACTAAATTCATTCAAAAACATTTTATGTAGATATATACATACACATGATAGATAACCGTAAATAATGGGAACATGATATCATACCACTAGCGGCGTATAACAGAGGAAAACTGTTGTTCGTTAAGAATACTGTGTGTCTCCTCTTAAAAGATGTGAGTCAGGGGTCTCGTAAGATGTCAGAAATTAGGGACTCGGCTGGACAAACGTTTTGAAGTAAACACCTCGTCTTTTTTTTTATTGATGCGTTAAAATGCGACACTAGGACTAGGGCATGCAAGATCAGCTGGATGCGTCCCCCGCTTGAAAGAAAGTAGGAAAACTGCAACGGCGGGGCGATATTAACAAACTCAATCAAGTGCGGTAGTAACCCATCAACATCAAAAGATATCGAACTTGAAGGAGGCTACATATAGAGGACTCGATACTCGAGTAAATACTAGTATATATATATATATATATATAATATTAGTACAATACATGTGTTAAGGCAGGTTAAATATATCATAATGGAAAAAAATTAAGAAAAACAAGGCATGACATAGCGCAGAATCAATCTGGCCGGACGTAACTCACTAGATTTTTGTCATGACCGAATTATCCAAGGTTCAGAACGAACGAATATCAAAGGACGGTGTAGTTGTGGGATAGCGGATGGCTGATTCGCTGGATAAGGATTTTTGCGGTTTTCTCTGGGTGAAAGGATATTGATAAGCAAGACTAAATAGCGATGTGAATGAGACGAGAACGAGACTTTTGTTGAGTGGAAAAAATGGTTTCAATTATCTGCTTCCGGCGCGCAGCCACCATAAATAAAAATTGATAAAAAGACGGCAATATTGGTGACAACGACTGATTGAGTTTTTTTTGACAATGCGCCGATAAGTAGATAAACATTACCTTTACTCAGCTGCAAAAATTAAATGACGGCGGTTGCTGATAAACTATTCGCTCTAAAATTCAACCGACAAGGTTTTGTGGCGGGCAAACACCTCTGGGCTATATTTTAATAAATTGATAAAAATATTTCATGTCTTTTTATTTTCGATAAGATGTAATTTTGCTCGTTATGACTACCAACAGTTGACATAACGGATATTTTTCTATTAATTTTCTAAAAATTTTAAAAAGTATAAACTTAAGGATGTATTTTCTTACATTAATACAGTGTTACCAGAGTGGCTTTTTAAAAAAAACAACGCATTTTTGTCACTTTTTTGACTTACTTTTTACTAATGTTATACGATATGAAATTTTCCAAATAGTTATTATATATTTAATAATACATATAAATGTGTAATGGCAACTGCCGGTAGCGATTTCATAAGTATCTAGCAGCATTATACGGTCACATGCCCCGAAACAAACAACAACACAGATAGTCGTATAGTAGTAGCACACGTCTTTTGGTGTAGCTCGTTCTAATCAGCTCAAAGATCCGAGTTTATCCGAGCGGGAGGTCATGTCTTGTGCAATGCTGTACCGCCAGCCTAGGCGCTACGCCATGCACGACCCTAAATGTTAACCATTATTACTACTACTGTTATAACTTTGCCGACGTATAGAATCTTAACTGTGACATGTAGAGGCCGATGATGCCTGACGATGTGGTCTGATAAAAGTAAACCGTTAAATAAACTGTAAAAAACAGGCTCTCATCCTTCATCAACCTGTGCCTCTTTTTACTTAATGGTTTACTGATTTTATATCAACCTATAAATTATCTCATCTAATTAGTGGTAGATACTGATTTGCTTACTTATAGGCCGTATTCACAAGTGTCATATGGCAATGCACTGAAAAATTACTGGGGTTCAGTTCAGACCTTTGGTTATGACAGTGTTATAGCGTATGCTGAGACTGGGAAGAAGCCGTTCGCAGGCGAATACAGTGCAGAAACATTTTTGATGGTCGTTCAGTTAAAGAGCGGCATCACTTGCGATAATTAGAAAAGTTTTAAAAAAATGCTGCATAAACTTTACAGCTATGTGAAACTAATTCATAATGACGGCCAACGTTGGGCCGGTGTCAAAAGCAGTTTTTTTCTTCGCATAAGAATCGTGCAGTAAGGTACAGCATAAGGCAGACATCGTGTCTTTGAGCGTGCAGCGATGGTTTCATTTCAAGCTTCATCTCAAAAACTTCGGTACAGCTCACCGTTTTACGCGACACACGATAGGCGCGTCAATGTAACAGAGCTGACCACATGTAACTCGAAAGAGCGCTCAGGCGAATAACCACACACGAAAGTGACCGGGCTCAGTTGTTATGCAATCAAAATTTAAATCGAACTTTTTTCAAACATCGAAGCCCGCATTAGTTTGCAAAATGGAAGAATCAGAAGAACTGTGATGCTGATAGTTCAAAAACAAAAGTTATTCTTCATTTCGGAGGCATTTAGCGCGTCCTTTATATGGGTTTGAGGTTTCAACCCACCCTAATAGAAAACACGCAAACAATAATTTTACAAGATCAAACAATAAATAAATACCGTACAAATCGGCAGCTTCAGAGTTGCCCTGTCATGGCAAACTTCTGGTAAATTTTGTAACATGCTCAGATAGAATGCGATCCTTATCGACCATCTCACGCCACTCTCTAATTCCTGAGATTAGCAATTACGTAATCACAGTTCAGACCAGATCAGGGCGCACTAGGGCGTAATCCGCCGGTATAACCTGCTGATCGTCTACTTCGATCTTCCAATATCAAACAGGCAAATAACTGTACTAATGATACATAATGATATCATATAATCAGACTATAATATTGTTTGTGACAGCTTCAAATTCGTGATACTTTATTTGGCAAATTTTCTGAAACTTTTAGCTCAAACTCTGCTGAGCTGTTGTTTTGAACATTTGCATGCATATTACAAGATAGACATGCCTTTCATACTAATCAGATATATAACGTTTTTTGGAACTCTTTGTTATTACCAGATTAAAACAACACAGCGATCTTGATAACATTTTATTATCGAAATAAACAAGTAGATATCTTCTTGAGCCACATGCTGTTGTGTTTATCGCTCGACATTCTGCTAGCCCTCGCCTGTTTACCACCACTGAGGAGAGGACCAAAGCTTTGTGCACGCTTTTAGGTCACTTTTTTTTTTATTAATCCGTTTGCAGCGCAACAGTGACAATGCTGAAGTTAAGCAATACATGAAAGCAGTACGCGGAATTTGATAGGAACTGATGTACAGCACAATTCTTTATTGTTATTATATGAAGAGATGGATATACAATATAGATGACGAGCGTGGCGCTTGTTTTGTGGGACCTGTTAAAGTTTTCATTACTCTCTTTCCTATTCTTTGCTTGTGTGTAAATGTTACTGTCGCAGCTGCACCTTTCTACTTTTGTTCTGTGAGTGAAGTAAGTGAATGAATGCCATAATGGCTCGTGACGTTTTTGTCGTTGTTATTGTTGTTATTATCGCGTCAAAGAGTATGATACTCTTTATCGTGATCGTCTTATTTTTTTCTGCTTTTACTATATTTGTTTAGTTGTTGCGTTTGCGCCTGCCTAAGCGCGCGATATGACCCGTGGAGGACACTTATACTATGGTCTTGTATGCTTGCGTTTACAATAACTGCATGCTTGATTTACCCCATTCCTTCCTCCAAAACATGGCTTATTTTCCCATGTGTGTTCGTATAGGAATATACGCATATTATATATATATATATATATACGTTACTTTTTGTATTCATTATATAATAGTAATTAATTCATAGCAATATTAATAGTAATAATATGTTCTGGTTGTTAATGGTATTGTTTATCTTCATATTAATCTGTATATGATGAGTGGCTTGCTTGCCCATCTTAGGACGCGTTTCAAAATTGATCTTTTTTTCTCTCGCTCATTATGTTCCTGTGTGTGTGTGTGTGTGTGTGCGTGTGGTGTATGTGTGTGCGTGTGTGTGCGTGTGGTGCGTGTGTGTGCGTGTGTGTGTGTGTGTGTGTGTGTGTGTGTGTGTGTGTGTGTGTGTGTGTGTGTGTGTGTGTGTGTGTGTGTGTGTGTGTGTGTGTGTGTGTGTGTGTGTGTGTGTGTGTGTGTGTGTGTGTGTGTGTGTGTGTGTGTGTGTGTGTGTGTGTGTGTGTGTGTGTGTGTGTGTGTGTGTGTGTGTGTGTGTGTGTGTGTGTGTGTGTGTGTGTGTGTGGTGTGCATTTAACCTTTTTCTTTGCTATTTTTTCGACTGTCATTGTCCGTCGTGCATTATAATGTTTATATGATACTTCTGTTGTTTTCATTATTATATGATGAATGTCAAACTTAATTAAGTTTGCTTTCTTTGCCTGCCTAATATTAGTAATGACTTTTCAGGTTATTACTCTATTTTCGGTTGCAGTTTTTCACATTTTCGACAAAATCATCAAACATCTCCTTACCGCCCGCCCTAATAATATATTGTGTTTCACAAGCGTTTACGCTGTATTACGTTGACTCGTCACTGAGTGATCAATAGTCGTTTGTCGAATATGATGGCACTGCAAGGGAAAGCAGTTTGCACCTCGTTATTGTTGAAAACAAAAACCGTTCTTTGTACTCCGACAAACAAGCAAGGTAGGACAGATCGTAACAGTAATTATTTGATTTGTTGAAATTAAATTATTTGACATAGAATATCTATTATATATTATGGATAGCGAATAGATACACGCACAATGATATAAATCAGCTAATTATTAATTGGACGTAACCAAACGCTTACAATATGTCCTTTCTGGGAACCAACCGTGGCTTGGTGTACCGTTGCCAAAGCCACCCTTCACCGAGGGGGCGCTCTTAAGGAATAGTTCGACATATCGATTGCCCATGTGCGCATTATTACGGCTCATCGCCTCCTGGGCATCACGATGAGATGCGAACTCAACATCGCATTCGCCTGAGGGTCGGCCCGAAGCATCAACGATAAAGCGGACATCGATTGGTCGGATGGGTTCAAAGAACTGATAGACATTTTCATCACTGGCCTTGTACGGAAGTCCCCTCATATGCACGAAATGGCCCCCGACCGGCCCTACGCCAAATCCACCGGGACCTCCACCATTACGGCTTCCGTGACCCCCACTGTGACCATGACCTCCCCCGCCACTGCGGAAGCCGGTGTTTGTTCCTCCATAACCGTAATCATCATAGTCGTTAGAATAATAACCGCCTGGAAATAGTGAAGTAATTCATGAAGAACAACAAATATTAGAGGTAAGCGCACTTTTTTCTTAGTACTGGGAAGAGCAATGACATTTAATTGTATGGGATAAGTCGGTATTGTACGAATCTATTCTAGAGCAAAGAATTCTAAAGAAAGACGAAAGTTTTGTGAACATTTTCCCATCTAATACTGTCATTATGGTGTGAAAGCTAGTTCTCGGCTGTAATATCCTGGGACTAACTGAACAATAAAAAATTATATGCTTTCGTTTTTCGCGTTGGTTTAGCTTTGTATTTCTTATTTTTAGCTTAACATTTATTGTTCGACTGAGCTTGTGCTCGATTACCTATGTACTAGATGGCCAACAGAGAGTTCTGGCAGACTTTTTCCTTTTTGATTTGGTTAGCAATAATCACCACTGCCTATAGCGAATAAACAAGGACAAGTACAATAATCAGTTAGAGAGTTTAAAAATGGCTGTACGTTCATCTACTCCCTTTTTTATAAATGTTATGGAAAATTTCCATGGCGAGTTAATAGGAATTCCGCAAATTCATTCATAATATATAATAATAATATAACAAACATACACACAATTGTAATTTAACGATGGAATGATGTTTTAGTAACAAAAGAAAGAGGTTTGTTGCCGTTTTCCTTCGTCACTGCCAAACATTACATCTCTATTTTTCGTATTTTTTATTATTCTTTTATTATTTAGTTTTTTTTGCATTTTTTATTTGGTTTTATTTTTGAATTTTGAATTTCAAAAAAAAATAGTGAAAAAACTTGACAATGTTTCTACAAGCTGTTATTGACAGATCATTGGATAAACGAAACAGTGTAGCATCCTTCATCAGTGTCACCCATTAGATAAAACTTGTGTACTGTAAATACACAATGATATTGAACGATATTGTAACGCTTATTATATTATAGGTTTATCAATGGTTATAAAGGTATTTATAATACTAGCTGGACATAATCTGTAAACTGTGTCATCGTCATGTAGTCACTGTTATTGTCGTTAGCAGACAATATAAATTCCCACGTCATGTTAGACGCAATTTATAGTTAGAAGAGTCAATAGAAAACTAATAGTTAATTTTCTATGTTTAGACCTGTCGCCCGGTTAAATATTCCCCTAGTCTCTTGCCGGATAAAATTATTGTGCCCTCGGCTCAATGTCGCGTTACCCTCGTCTACGCTGCCCCATTTACGCTGCTCCCGCAAAGAAACAACAAAGAGACAAAATACAGAGCAGACTAGCGAAACATCGATCGAGCAAAGGAGCGTAAGGTAGAGAGTACAGGTTATAATAACCGAAGCGGTTCTGTACTAAATAAGATAAAAATGATATGCGCATACATATACTTATACGCGCAAGATAACAGAAATATTACCGAGGCACAGACAACTAATCAATCTGTGTTACACTAGTCTACAAATAAATGCAAGGCGCTTTCTCCCTTTGGAAAATTAAATTTTCAAACGGCTGATTCTATTCCAATTCTAAGCTCGTTTCGTTTGCAAGTTTGGAATTAGATAGTGACGATAAAGTTCCGCGAACGAGAAGTCCGACTCCTGCTTCTTAAATTAGGACGTTGAGTCCCTTTAGCTACGCAGGAAAGCTTATATAATTTTTATTAAATTTTGTTAATTAGAAAAGAAAGGGGAGGGATATCTCTGTGTCGTTGTCATTTCAGTATTTTTCTACAATGTAACTACAAAAAGAGGACCCTAATTGATGGTGCGCTCATCTAAATGGCTTACTCAGAAGACGTCTAAATAAATCCGTCGAATAATACCTTAATAGAAACAACATTTCGTCTAACGGCTGACTACTGAACAACCGGCAAAATTTAACCTAACGTTTACGCCGGGGTTGCGAAACCAGTCTCTACGCAGACAGGTTCATGTGTCAGCTAATAATACATTTTCTAGCTACATCTGGAGCTAAAATCGGACCTGTCAAACAGTCGACTTACCATGATGTCCTTGTCCATTTCCATGGTGTCCCTTATTGCCCACCGAGGGACTGCTCTTGAGGAACAACTCAACGTAGCGTGTGCCCATGTGCGCATTATTTTTGACCATAGCGTCAGTCGCATCTCTATGTGTAGCGAACTCGACATCGCATTCGCCCGAGGGTCGACCTCCAACCTCATACACAAATTGAATGCTGATGGGGCGAAGCGGTGAGAAAAAATCGTAGACATCCGCTTCTGTTGCTTTGTAGGGGATGCCACGCATGTGCACCAAATGACCGTGACCATGAGTGTGGCCGCCAGCACCAAACGCCGAGCCGGACTTCCCTCCCCGACTGCGTCCGCCTCCGTATCCGTAATCGTCGTAACCTGCTGACACAAAGCACACAGAGATAGAGAAATAGCCAATAGTACTCAGCGACTGAGATACTCCTTCAGCTGTTTAATAAAAATAATAAATTCTCTCAGATACGTGCCAATTCAATAAAAAAACAACTATCTCAAATATTAGAATGTAACCCAGACGCCTGTCTTCCACGACAAAAACCCTTCTTTCCTCTTCGGTATTTTGAGGAACAGCCGAATTCAATGAATCACGACGCGTGCTTTTTTAAGAGCATTAAAGCTTCTAGTTAAAGTTTTGCTAGGATGCTGGAAGTGAAAGTTGCGGTAGGAACTATCGAGCGTTGATAAAAAGCGTCGCTTACCTCCTCCATAGCCATCATCACGAGGTCGCGGCGGTGGGGGTCCTCTGCCCATCATGCGATCGTAGGGACCTGGTCGTCCGCCACGAGGAGCCGGGCCACCAAAATTACGCCCGCCGAAACCTTGTGTAAAGGGTCGCATTGAGGCATTCAAAGAGCTCTCCATCTCACTCAGACTGGATTTAAAAATCTCGATATACCTGTAGTGAATTGACATTAAGGTAACGAAACATTAACGGTTATGCTGTATTCTGACATACGAAATATAAGGAACGTCTGCAGTGAGGCTGAATATAAGCTGGCACATGTAAAATACACGTGCGATTTACATGTGCATCCTCTTATCTATGAAAGCATATTAATCTGAAAACTAAATAGAACTTCCTTTATTCTCATATAAGCAGTCCGATATTTTTACATTGCATCATTAATTTATCTAGTGCAACACAATGTTATTTTCAAAAAACTTATGATAAATGATACCAGATTTCGCACTAGCGTAGCCTGCGTGTCGTGCATCACACACATCTGAGAAAAAAAGTATATATATGGTCTTATATAATTTTATATTCACAACTGATCCACTAACAGAATTGCTCTTTTACCATGATGGTCACTTTGCAAAGGCAAAAAAATTATCACCATTCGAGTTCCAACATCAGATATGAAAACGAAATAAATTTTGAAAGCAATCAAATTCAAAACCGAATATGTGCTCCAAACTCACAGGTAGTTGTCTCAATTTCACCAAAAAAATAAAACCAAGCACCAAATCCTTACGATTTTGTAGTTCTAAAAATGCGTCTGTGAACAGCATGCGTATGTAATTGTCACGCATTCCATTGATATTTTAGTTAGCGCTAATTTTGTGAAACTTCCTTAAATGATTCTCGTAAATATCGTTGAAAAGTATCCACGGCCTCATTACTGATACCTACGCCAGTCTTTACCGTCATACATTTACGAGACAGCAACAACAACGGCAACGTGTTAGATGCTTTTTAGACATTTTTACCATGGACCGTCCTCCCGTTCCGCTCACACGACATCGCTAAAATAGCCCTACCTGAGCCGGCATGCTGTACCAGCCGGTGACGCTTCGCTGCGAGTCGTTTACTACGCCCACACCTGGACATAGTACCTGGCTCGGGACTGTTGTGGCAATACCAGTACGAAAGCACCGCGCCTCCCCCGGCGATGCCAATTAAATTTCTCCCCTTCCAGTCTGCCAGAAGATCCATCATTTCTGTTGCTGTCTGTAACCGCTGTCTCTCGTTCAACCCGTGCGACCTTCAACAAACCCACCAAGCCACCTCGGATTGGCCTATCCCAAAACACCTGATAATTATTGGTTAGTGGACGCACACTTCGATCTACTTGTCGATTGTTGTCTGGCGTTCGCCTTGCGTTACGGCTTCTTCAACCAATCTTCACCACACCCTACGACCAAGAATCCTTCGTGTCATGAGCTACCGTATAGAGCAAACCCCGCTGTCAGTCAGCTAGTCAGAGCGTGGTAGACTTGACGCTAGAGAACGTCTCTCTACCAGACGGTGCAAGAGGAACGCCAGGTTCTCACCGTTCCTCGTCGCTCTGTTCCCACTTCTTTTTCCCGTTCTTCGATGATCTTCATTCGATCTTCACGCGTTCACAAACACGTACAGCATGCAAACACACATACACCACACGCAGTTTCCCGTTTCGCCCATCTGTCTCACAGGTGGCGCGGCGCGTCGCCTGTCGCGATATCTATGACGACGAGGTCGAGACCCTAGCCTTTTTACCCTGTAGCGAGATCCCTGGTTACCGAATAGTGCTAAAGATGTAGCTGTTGCTCCCGTTGTTCGACGTTCCGCCACCGATTCCATTTTGTTGCTCTCTCTAGTTTCACCTATTGAAACCTAACCTTCTTGCTCAGAAAATCAACCATAGCTGGCGCCACGTGTCACATCATCAAATCACCCATCGATTACGAAGCGGTATGATCAATTATTTTACCCTGTTAGTCTCATAATGTCTCATTTGTTTGCCCGGAAGTGGGGCCGAGATACCCTGCCTTGCATTTCTCCATATGTTGTTTTCTCGACGCTCGCCAACTAGTCTACCCACCTGTGCCCGATACGCTCTTTGTGCTTTTCGAGAGCCTTCTCGGCTGCCTCCTTCGTTGCGAACTGAACGTATGCATCGCCCGCTGTCCTCCCATTGAAATCCACCGGAATGACTATACCATTCGCCACTATTTCCAACCCTACAACAGCAAACCCAACAAGTCACAAACAACCACAATAAGACAACCTGTCTGTTACCACCAGCCGACCCATTTTTCAGCCCAGTGGCTGCAGTTAATCGAGCCCCAGAGCTCGATAGTGTTGATTCTCGAGCGAGTCTCGAATAGCAATTCTTGCTAGACTTCTCTTGCTCGTTTGATTTTTCGCGCTATCAGCGTACCATCGACAAGCAGAAATCTTTCAGTTGTCTTTTTATGTCGATAAAGCTCGTCGCCAATAGAACCAGCAGAAGAAGCCGACATCATTTGGCGGGAAATTCAAACTTCGCAGTTTCAAACACAACTAAAGCTTTAAAAATAATTCTCAATTTTCGTCCCGGTCTATTGAAGTTCGAACGTATTCGAATACGATCGTTTGGATAAATCTATAATGATTAAAAATGTCTTTGTATGTCAGGCCAAAACGACAGCAAGATAACGTTATTAAATCCCAATGCCTTACATAGTTTTGCGTTTAATGAACTTCGTGAGTTGTACGTGGTATTTTGTTATTGTCTCTTGAACCTATTTTCTAGTTGAAACGGTACAAAATCTTAAATTTGAAACTTCAACGTGAGTATAGCACCATAAGACCACCAATATCAATAATTCCCCTTCCTCGAAGTCATTTACAGTTCGACTAGCCCTAGGCTGGAGAGCTTCCAGTGCAATAAGAACGTTTAGGTTCAAAACTGGGCGTAAACACGCGGCTTGTTTTGTGCTAGGTGCCGCCAGTCGTTAGAATGCGTTTGAATGTCAAGGGGTAACCGGACGCTTAACTTGAAACATCTACTTAATATTCTCTACAACACAGAAGTGAAAAATCTGTCGCACATTGGTTTGACTAATGTCGAAGATTTAATGCAAGATTCAGTAAATAATTTCCTCATGATCCCTTAGTAAGATGAGCATCGTTTGTAGTCATTACACCCATGACAGGCACGTAGTCTGATAACAACAAGTTGATCCTTCTACCAATAAAAAGGCTCATCAAAGAGGTGATTTCCAAAAGTTGTGTCTCGGTATACTTGTCCCGTTTGCTGCTTTACCATGCTGATTCCATTACCTGGTAGAAAGTTCGTATTTAAACCAGTCCCTGGAAATTCTAGTTGAATTAGGTTCAGTAAAAGGAACGAAGTAACACGCAAGAATAGTTCGCATGCATCTTTTGAACCACTACGCACTTATCCCCAGATAGAGATGCCCCTTACTGAGGTCCCTCGATATCTTTCGGATTATCCACTTGCGCATGACGAAAAACCATCCCACAGTAGCCGAGCTAAAGATGAATTTCAAGTTTGAAAAATACAACTGAAAGAGTAGCTGGATTTGACTTAATCGAATTTCCAACAAAGTAAGTGTTAAAAGAATACTTCGATTCACGGTAATGCACATGGACAACTCCTCTTTAAACATGGCATAGAAGGATCTTGGAAAGAATCGAAGGACTCTCAGTTTAATTACCTAGTGATATTTTACATTACTTAACAATTTTATAATTAATCTACGGGCAATACTATTGCGCTTTGAACTTTTATAAAATCTATTCTCCCACAAAATGTTTCCCGTTTTTTCCTTATAACAGCACGTTTGCCCCATCTAGTTGTAATCTTAGCTATCCATTATTTGCATGCACAGCGCCCTAAGGTCGCGTTACTTTTATCAAAATTCTTAATACTAAGACCTTACTGAATTTGCCTCCACTAATGAACAGCTGATTTTTCCGTTTCAGAACATGCTTAATGTCGATAGGGGTATGGCTAAATTCAATCGTATGTTAGTCATGATCCAACAATCAATTGAATCTCCTTGTCCGAGTGTGACACATTGCACCTGATAGGTCCATAATGGCGTCAGACAACGCCACTAGGTAGTTTCGCCAGGTAATGATATTCAGTTTAGTAAACAAGTCCTAAACCACACCGAATCCTACGGTGTGCAGAAGCTCGCATTTGCATGGACGCTCGACAGGTTATCGCCTCTGAGAATCTCGATTACCATTAGGTGATATGGTTCGCTTGAAATAGCTGGCATTCTCTACGCACCATCAATAATCAAAGCTACTCCAACAATAACGCAAACAGCTCAACCAGTTCCTCATAGGTGCACAATTGCGGAACGATACACGTCAAGAAGATTGTTGTAACAAGCTCAGCAGAGTCTTTTTCGTGGAATTTAGTGGGAAATGTAGTGGTGGCGATCTTTACGCAGGGAATAAAAGTGGTGTTTACTTTATGAAACACCGACTATGTAGTAACACCAGGGAATGTGTTATAATCAGATGCACTTACCAGAGAAGAAATTAGCGATTTCTTCTTTTGAACAGCCGAACGGAATGCCGCGGAGGCGCACTATACCCTCATCAAGCGCATTCGACGAATTTTTCTTAACACACCAGTCCATTTCGGCACGCTTCGCGCGAAACACCTCAATGTACCTGAAGTTTATAGCAGTTCCCTCAGTTCCTGAGCTGATATATTTAGACTTCCAGATATACCAAGTTGCCAAATTAAAGCACCACTTATAAGATCAACTGTGCGCTTATAAAACGTTGAAACGAACAAAGTGGGCCCGAGATTTTTCACTGAACAGACACACCCTTAGAAGATAATCTCTCTAGGTATTTAAGGTGAAACTGCGGGTACCTTTTGAGGGTAAACAGAGCAAAATCGACTAAGGAGCTTTTTCTGTTCTTCATAATCTATCTAGAACGCAGTCTTTCTTATTGCTATAGTGTATTTGTGTTTCTACTTTTCGTATGCTTTTATCCTTACCGGCTGCCCATATTTTCGTTACTTTTCTTGAGTGCATTCTCAACATCTTCCTCGGCAACGAGTTCCACGTAAGCTTCACCGGACGCCCGACCATCACGAGTGTATGTAAAGTGAACACCCTCCTTCCCACCTAGGATGTGCATGAGAATACGTAGAAATCATAACAATGGGCAAGACAAGTTCAACATCTTAAAACAAACTTTCGTTTGACATTAACGAGGGCAGGCTATAAGCGGTCTTACTTCCGTGTATATTTTATAGGCCAGGCAAAACTGAACATTACCAGAGAAGAATAACCGATGAATAGCCCGATTGAAGAAACAAGAACTGTGCAGGAGATCAGAGCCTTTATGCTGTTCTTTCGAGTTCAGGGAAGGTACACTTAATTCTTAGAGCAGAAAAATATGTAGTATAACGTTTGAGATCTAAGCGCTAAAATAATACAGGAAGATACTGACTGAACGACAAAACCTAAGGTTGCAGCTAAAAAAGGACCGATCATGCTAGCCCAATATTGTCTATTACAAATTTATAGTAGTATTAATAATGCATCTTATTTTAATTATTTTTGCTTAGATACCAGAACGAGATGGTTGTGACCACTCGGTATGAGATTGCTTACGAACGCTTTAGTATGTCACGTACGACCTGGATAAACGAGCATGTCTACAACACGCACCTATACCTCTTAAGACGAGTGAGTATTCCAGGTGACTCGGTGTATCACAAAGTACACCAATCCCCTTAACATCGCCACTTAATACAGAACATTTCACTATACGAAAACGCATTACGTTTGCTGGAACCCTCGTGACTGAACCAATAACTTTTCTTAGCCTTTCTTCTAAGCGATTTTCTAAATGTGTCGCAATTGACCATTTATCTTTGTATTTTCATTTCTTAAAAATATAGCAATCGATAAATACCATTTTTCTTACCGCATGACGCAAACATAGTTATCTCAACGGCGTTGTGAAATTTAGAACTTTCGGAAAACCCTCTTAATATTTAAACATAAGCTTTCCGGACGTAGCGTTTATACCATTAAGTTGTATCCTTGAGGCAAGCCCGACCATCAAAAAATAATCAGCCATGTATATATATATTGCGTGTTGTGAGACAGATTGCAATACTGCATATTAAGTTTTAGATGTTATGTTTTAGCGATAATGCCTCGATGTCTTCTACACCATCGCCATTTCATTTGCTTAAGCTATCATCACTGTCTTAGTTATATTTAGTGATAATTTTATCACCTGTCCACGCTGTTATTATATCTGTTAAATACTTCGTTATCATTGTATCTGGATCAACGCCTACCCGAAACGTTTACATCGCAGCCAAGAAAGTTGATTACTTCGTCAACAGTAGCGCTCCATGGCATACCCCGAAGACGCACAATCGTATCCAAATTCTCGCCGGTCTCAGACATTTTAAGCAGATTTTTCCGGCCGTATCTCCGTCTCAAAATACGTAAATGTGGAGGTCACTGTAAATAGACTGAAACGCAGAAACTGGTGATTAATCGTTAGACGATACTCCCGTCAGTAAAGGTACTATTACGCAATACATTATTTGCCATAGAACTGTTCATCATTAAAACATTGACTATTCGCATAAAATGCTATACCACCCACCACTGGTAACCTATTAAAGCCAATATAGCTATTTATATGAAATCTTTCAATTCAGTGTTAATGAAGGCTGTTACGTTTCATTGTCAATTGTCTCAACAACGTGCGTAGCTCTTGCTGCTTTCTCCACATTTACATAAAGTTTCACTTCACTGAATAATTTTTGGTGGTCTTATATAACCTACCCAACCTCAATGGCTACCATTAGGGTTCATTAAACATTACCAACACTTAAAACTCCGTAAATATGAAACTATTAGAGAACTACCGTATTGAGTATTAAGCCTTGTCCACATCCAAAAGCACATATGAATGCTTTTCTTTCAGGCAAATTTTCATTGCCAGCAGCAATTTAATCTCGTACTTTGTTTGACCCTTACAGATAATATCGCTTGGGCTAGTAAGACGTTCCTTAACTTACAGCTTCGCAGTTGTTTAGCAGGAGATCCGGCCAGCAGAACTCCGACCATCCAGATCATATATGCAGAACCCGAAAACCGGCTTACAGAAGGGCGGAGGCCGCTAAACAAGCAAGTCCATAAAGCTAAACATAAATAATGCAATGCGTTCACCCCATGACCCCCAGCGCTGTCCAACTTAATTTCTGCCGACTTCGACCGCAACAGGATCGGCTATAAGGAATCACCATCTACGCGGTACAGCCACAGTTGGTGTTTTTCCGAACTATAAATGGAAAACTAACGTAAAGTGCAGCTGATCAACTGATGGCCCTAGGTGTCTGCAGTGATACTACCTGCAAACCCAGTACTAATTTAAAATATTCATATAAAAAGAGGGTCTATAAGGAACATAGGCCCGTCAAAAATTTCGTCAAACTCGACCAAGCTTTAGAAAGGCGCCACCCGACACGGTTTGCCGCAGGTCGTCCGCCATGCGAATCATCATGGTGACTGCCGTCTAAAAGGCTTAAATACTTGGAGACTCCAGTCTCCAAAAAGCAGCCAAAAAGTCAGTAAGTGTCACTTATAAGGCATTAGCGAACGGTACGTGTAGGAGTGACATAGGTGCGGTGTACCTCCCCACTATACGATGCGGGTGGCACGACCACGATGTCCCTTGAGGCGTTGGCCGAACCGAAAAACCAAACGTTCAACAGAGCTCTTTAATATGAACACGTTGGGTTGACGACTGCTATCAATAACACTACTGCAGAGATAGGCGCACCAAGCAAAAAATTATCGGGTGGTTCGCCTTCAGCCCTCGACCTCACAATAGCGAAACGAAAAATACCGATATGCTGACGTATCGTGCTGCTCAGGCGATGATATTTTTTGTACCAGCATCTTAGCCAAATATATCCATGTATAGGCCTACGCCGACGGCAAAACTATGGATGATGGAACTGCGCTGAAATTTTAGTCATATTCACAGTTCGTGAAAAATCACTAACGTACACAGGTATTCGAACAAGTCAACTGTGTCCATAAAAAACTTACAGGAAATCAGAAAGGTAGCGTCGATAGGTGCTAAAACGGTGGTCACTCAAACTAGCAGCGTGCTATCAAACACACAACTACAGTGGTCCCCGAAAGAGACGCCGTACGCGCCAGCCACTCGGCACCAGACGCCCGGATGTGCCCGTCGCCTAAAGCCACTTTTCCCGTTAGGATATCAGAATGCGGCGCTTGATTTTATAAAAATAAAGAAATCACCTTCAGGCTGAAGCATGCGTTCATATACTAAACAACGAAAATCACAGGAAATAGGTAAAATTTGACGAAAATTTCCTAAACCATGCGAGCAGTTTCCGGGTGCACTTGTGGCCGACGGCGTAAATTCCAATCCCTTACACTTTGGGCCGAGGCAGGTTGGCGAATAAGCGCAAAACAGTTGTCTGGTTACAAGTGTGGGTGCTCGGAACATAAAAAAATACAGCTACGAAGAAAGAAGGACTTCTGTTACTCGAGAAAATTTCGCTTTGTGCTAGGTGTTTTTTGCAGGCCGTGCAGGCAAATTCTAAGTAGTGAATTTCTCTTGTTTTTGGTTGAGTGTGCCGTAGGCCATAGGTGATAACCCCTGAGACAACATGAGCTTCATCTTGTAAGTGGAGACCGACAAACAGAATGCACACTGCAGGCACCAGCAGCTGCTGGAACTGTAAACTTTCGAACGTGAATAAACAAATGGAATTGTTCTGTGTCCGAAATTAAAACAACTAATATTTCACTCATAACTTGAACGATGTTGCGATACGATAGGAATAAGTTATGTTTCATTTAGACTAGGGACTAAACAATGGAAAAGTTTTTCTCTTAGGAAAAAGGGTAGAAAATATTTTGCAATTTCATAAAACGTATGTCATGCGAAATCATCTGAAAGATGAGAGAAAATGAGTGGGCGTTATTGTTTAAGCCATAAGAACATTATTGTGTGAATGAATCCTGAGATTTGGTCGCTTGCAAAGCTACAAGACGCATCCATAACTAATAAGGGTTTTTCTCTTTGGGGTAAAATGATTGACAGCCTAGCCGTTTTCAGTATGCAGATACTTGAAATGATCAGAGAAAATTAGAACTAAGGCTGTTCGAAATTCTAATGTACCTTCTATTTTTCACACATTGCAGTCTTTACTATGGTTGTAGAACAGTGAAAAAACCACCAAAGGCCTATCTACTTATCAATAGTTTGTCAATTTAGTCACATTATTTAATTGGTACTGTTATTAAAGCAGTTGAACATTTTAGTAATAGGTGAGCGAATTCTGGGGGAGGCATGGTTTCGGTCGTGAATACGATTACTATCAACATGTTCATATATTACCATTGTGTTTGCCTTTCGACTTTTTCTACGTAGTGATACTACGCGGAGTACGGCCGTATAGTTGTACAAATAAAGTAAAGGAATATTTTTTTGCCTTCATTTGCATGGCATTTTCATGATGGCAAAGTGACTCATAGGTCTTAATTTTACCACAGAACCATATAGTCTGGTTGAATACAAAACAAGGCGAACGGATACGAGCGTTGGCTAAGCGAGTCACATTTGATTTTCATTAGTGGAAAATAACTGACACAGGAAAGTAGTGAAAAAGCATTCCATAATGTTGTACGTGTTTTGTAATGTAATGTTTTTCCAGCGAGTTAATTTTTCATTGATTTTTTCGACGAAAGTCGGAATGTGGGCGTATCTTAACGCGGCTAGTTTTTGACAATTCAGATATTCATGATTTATTCATTGATCAAACGACTGTTTGAATCATCAAACATTTTTTGTATTGACATTTTAACAGTCGTTTTTTTAAGCTGCAACGTCTACCTGAATTGGTATCGATCGTGCCAATAGACGAATACCAAAAGGAAACACGATTCCGGTAAACATTCCGGGAAGTCACAGCCGGTCGTGGGTCATATCTGTTTTTGAGTGACATAACTTGCAAGATGACGCCAGAAATTGTGCCGATCTGAAGTATATATTTTGCTATTTGCAATGAAGTTCCATTGTGATACATGCCAAACATTCCTGTTTATAAAATACATAAAACTAGATGTTTCTGGGTCGCAGCCTTCATCTGTATAGACTAGATCTACCTACGTGCCAATTGTAATAATGTCAGGACTCATTAGAAACTGAACATACGGTGCAGTAGGAATTACCGCATATAACATTGCAGGACTACTGGCATTTCAAAGGCAAAATTACTCATGAACCATAACAATAAGGATCAAGTAACAGTGATGTTTGTTAGAAAGTGCTATAGATAGTGCTCTGTAAAGGCGTAGCCTAGTTATATTCTTTGCAAACAAGCACCTTTATCAATATTCTATTATCAAACCATAATAAAGCCAATATTCACTTAAAGAAAGAATTAGCATCGCAAGCATTGGCTTCTCTCACATTTCTAAATTTTGGAAGTGAGGCACAAAGGGGAGGGGAAGTGAGTTCGTCGTAGGTGTACTCCGAATAAATAAACCTGCAATGTTTTTCACATACGTTTGCAATCCCTGAAGTCGTATCATTTTCACGTCCTTAAGAGAACTTGCTCACAAATTTTTGTATAGAAGTCCAACCGACAGCGGTGTCACACCGAGTAGGTCTGTCTGTCGTGTCGAACTATAATATATATATATATATATATGTAAAAGACAGTGCGTGTAAAAATGCTCGGTTTTGCAAAACAAAGTATTGTCCGGGCTGTTTACACCAATCATCTCAGCAGGTGCCCTGGATGGGCAGTTACATTTAACTTGTAGTAGATAAGTGATATAATCTCAAAGAGTTATTGAACTCCTTTGAACGCTGTATTGTCCGACATTATCTGTTGCAATCGATGACAAACTACGCACTATGGGTGAGTAATTCGGCTGTTTGTAAAGTTCATGGAAAGCAATCTCGTTTCAATCCATGTCGATTTAACAATTTCTGTCTTGAATGAGATTATGGCTGCACGCACTTATGTAAACAGGGCTTATGATACAAAATGTCGGACCGGTGTTTCTATCTTTTTAGAGGTCTACACATACAGATGTAGGGTCCCAGATTGTAATTTATAAATTATGACGCGGTGAGCCCCAAAAAAAAGAAAAAAGGATCTTTAGCACTTCATTTCTTGACTGCTATCTAACTGTTAATACAAGTATCTCCATTAAGTTTACCGTCTATTCGAGAACTCTATAGTCCGGAGACAGTTTTAACTGTACAAGAGTCGCAGTTTATTTTTGGGTTAAAAGAATTGTTATAATTGTGCGCAAATGAGATGTACTTAAAGATTAAGTCAATCAAATGTCTTGGTTGTTAAGAAAATTCGTCCGCATTTTGACGCAAAGCCAGTCTCGGTAACTATCACGAAATCTTGCAAATCGTTCTAGGGGTAGGCAAAAATGCCACTAAGTAGAGTGGCTCAAGAAGCAGGGTCGCTCTTAGTCGAAGTTTGTCACGTAGAACAAACTAGCAAGTACGTGTGGCTCCTTGGAGGACTTCATGTGTATCCTTCGTATGTTATATATAGCATAAGCATGATGTGCGAATAGTCGATATGCGCACGACCGAAACATGTTGAATGATGACGTATAAAATGCTACTGAGTCGCATAATATGGCCACTCTAATTATGCTTAGTGCCAAACTACTAATATAGTCGTAGTAAATCTTCTGCTTGGATAGCTATTGCTAGATCACTGAGCCTTAAGTTAGCCTAAGATGGCTGCTTCATAACGTATTCATAACAAAACTATGTTTCCTTTGAATTTTTCAGCGGTGGACGTTCTTCAAAGACTTTTAAACCGAAGAAACATATACCAGAAGGAACGCACCAGTATGAGTTGATGAAGCAAGCGGCGGCTACGCTTGGAAGTGGAAACCTTCGTTTGGCTGTTATGTTGCCCGAAGGTGAAGATCTCAATGAATGGGTGAGTTTGTAATAGAGTAGCGAACGCAAACCGATGAATTCGGTGATTCAAATAATGAAGTCCGCGACACCTGAAGATATTTAACTGTGAAGTTTTCGATTGCTTCATTTTACTATTCGTAATCGTACTAAATATTCGTAAAATGGTACGTACAGCATCACGGACTCTATGAAGGCGCGAGCCGCCACCTCGCTCTGTATTTCGTACACAATGAAGATGTATGGAATTGGAGTTTCATTGGGCTCAGCTTGTATTCAAAGGTTATCATCAATTTAAACTCTTGTCTTTAAACTGATAAATAATAGATTGAACAAGGTCTAAAATGCAGCGAGATCAGGTTTATATTTATCCGTTTGTCCATTACACGGTCTTAATTGCAGCGTTTAGCCACGTTTGGGGGCCGCTTCAGCAGTTTAGTACCAAGCTGCTCACTAGGAGAAGAAGGTTCTACAGATTAACTATAGTGTCTAATAATAAATCTATTATTGAAAAGAAACCCCTATGAAGACACCCCCGGTCGTGTAGCTGCCTTTTAAACGGCCTGGAAACTTCATTGAACATTAACTAGACTCACCAACTGAACTCCAGGAGCCTTAGGATGCTAAGATGCAATTTCCTTGAAAGTATCTGTAGTAAAAGTCCTTCCGACGAGATACGGACCGCATGATTTAATGTACTATAGATAGAAAACACCCGCTGCGAGTCAATTAGTTAGAGATAATATCAGAAAAAATTTTCGTCTGATCTGCCATCTCATACGGAAACATTTATAATTATCACAAACTAGCACGAATTGTGTGTAGAGCGGGTCCACCGATTCACGAACGTGACAGAAAGTCTACTGCTGTTTCTGCTAAAGAAGCAGATTTCATCCACAATTTTTTAGCAGCCCTTCCAAATATGACTACCCTTTCACTTTTCTATATATGTCTAGTCTCTCTGCTACAATGAATAATATATCCACATTATTTTATCATTAAGTTCTGCTGTCTATCCTTTTTTTTGCATCGATTAGGTGGCCGTAAATACAGTAGATTTCTTCAACCAAATTAACATGCTGTATGGAACTATCACGGAGTTTTGTCGGGAAGACACATGTCCCATAATGTCGGCAGGTCCGAAATATGAGTATCACTGGGCAGATGGAACCACGGTAAAGAAACCTATCAAATGCTCTGCTCCCCGGTATATCGACTACCTAATGACCTGGGTACGTATAGTAGAGATCTGAAAATGGCACGGTACGTTCTCAAGTGTAATATTGTTTGACTAAATATTGAGTGTTCTAATGTCCTCAGTGAATTCAATTACAATTTTAAAGAAGAACACATAAACGGATCGAGCTGAATTTAATTTGGTCTTGATGCTGAGTGCCTCCTGTTTGTGCACGAGGCACAGCTTCGGGCACGCAGGAGAAGCTAAGCATATAACATTTAATACGACAGCTTGAAGCATCCGTGAGCAAGTAAATCGAGCACTGCTTGAATATTGCTATTATTACCCTGCTGAAATCAAGCGACGCCACACATGTTTAGAGCGTCGATAGGGGTCACATAAGGCTCTCCAGCAGACCCCGGTAATGATTAGGTATTAATGCTAACGCTAATGGGCATATATACGATCCGCAGAGGGCTTCTACAAATCTAATTGCTCTGTCAACGTAAATCGCACCATTTGTGGACACAATTGGAAGGTGTTCGAATTCGATTATTATTAGGGTGAGGCTTTCCCCGCTCTCCATATTCCCAAACATATTTCCTAGGGACACTGGAGTACCTATAAGATGAATATATATATATATATATATATATATATATGAATGAAGAACAAAAGTTGTCTTATGGTACAAAACAAATATACCTACAATTAGGGAAAAGCAAACTTAACTTACTATTTGACATCTATTTAAAGACTCAATGCATTGTCTTTTCTAACTAGTTGCCTTTTAACTTTCGACTCACGTCTTACTTAACTGTAGACCTTTTCCGTCTCTGTAGTTTTTCTTTAATTTCATTTTAGCATAATAATTGTAAATTTCATTGAATGTTTGGATGAATATAGTGCGCTAGATGAATGCGCAGTACCTCACCGTCAGCAAATGTTCAGTCGATGCTAGGTTCTGTACTCCACAGCCACAGAAGCTCATGACAATCTATGTTATTGTTCTGAATGGATCTCACAGGTACAAGATCAGTTGGACGACGAGAGTCTGTTCCCTTCCAAAATCGGGGTCCCTTTTCCTAAAAACTTTCTTTCTATTGCCAAGACAATCCTTAAGCGACTCTTCAGGGTAAGTCAGAACATGATACATGTGTTGATTTTCCATTTGCTACTTTGGGCGGAGACATTACCATTAGGTGTCTGGTTAAAGGACGTAATAGACATGTCGTTGGTCGTAGCTTAAGTACTTCATGTTTAGAGAAATTCAGGAAAACGACGAAGCCATTTTCAAAGTTTTTTTGATACATAGCAATCTAACTATGTCAGTCGCATCTGCTAAGACGTTGGTAACAATTTGTCCTGATGTCTGCGTTGCAGGTTTATGCCCATATCTACCACCAGCACTTTGCTCAGGTTGTCCAGCTGGGTGAAGAGGCCCATTTGAATACATCGTTCAAACATTTTATCTTCTTCGTACAGGAGTTCAGTCTGATCGACCGACGAGAACTGGTTCCACTGCAGGAGCTGATTGATCAGCTTACGACCAGAGACCAAAGAACCCCATTAGAAAATGGTCATAGCACTATTAATACGAGGAAGATACAATAGATATAGAGCAATTGATACGGGGGGTAGAGTGTTCAATCTATTATGTAATGAACGGGGTAGGCATATGATAAGGCGTAAGTTATCATGTGATGGATCGTCGAATCCTGTTG
Organism: Varroa destructor; assembly: GCF_002443255.2. Lineage (NCBI taxonomy): Eukaryota > Metazoa > Arthropoda > Arachnida > Mesostigmata > Varroidae > Varroa > Varroa destructor. Next base: position 7,583,373 of record NW_019211454.1, on the reverse strand, counting down.
GTACCTATAGCCGTGGTCACGAAGTGAGAAAAAACCCGAACCAGCCTCTATAAGCTACATGCATGCATGTCACGACGTACTGACTATGCTGGAGTTTAGCGTTTCTCTAAATCGTGTTTGCGAAACATCTTAAAATACCCAAATGTCTTTTGCGGTTTCACGGTCATCTTCGATATAGGATCCGCCTGATTTTCAGCCATTTTATCTATATTTATAGTCTTTTGCACTAGCTAGCATAAGTAGGAGATCATTGATCTATTCGAAGGAGCAAATTTTCAAATTTATTTCTAACTATGCTCTTATTGATGACATTAGGCTTTGAATCTAAAAAATGCCGGATCCAAGTTCTGGGCAGATACTATTTCGCGGATCTTCAGAAGTGTTGTATAGCGAGGCACTTTTGTGAAAGATCTTCATGTAGTCTCTGCAACGCCAAACAAATATACAAGGGAAAGGAAAAGGCGTCCGTTTATGACGATAAGGGAAACGACAATCTTGTATACGACTCGGAGTTGACGTACATTAACGTGTCGTTTTGTGAACATGGTAAATTTAACAGAACAAGGTACGGAAGTAGTAGTTACGAGTGAAAATCTCAATCCGTGTGAGACATGAATCATGTGTAGAGATTACTATGTAATTAAGAGCACCGTGGTATTTCATTGTAAATTTAGCTCGAATGGGTAAAGAAGAGAGAGTAGCCAGGAAATTGTGTTTAAAGAACGCATGGAAAAAACGAACGTGGACACATGTCGATGGCGTAAGAACGATCCTGGTACGGTTTTTCGTTAAAAAATATTTTTGTAAATGCGTACTTGGGAAAGGATGGGATATCTTTCTTCCTAAAATTTATGAGGCGATGCCAGTCGAGCGTAAATGATGTAACGAGTACATGTGATAACATCGTTATCAAAAAATGACAAAAATGTAACACATTTGCATGAAAAAAAGTTTAGAATAAGGCACAATCTCTGACTTAAATAGCGTGAAAAGTGACCATTTTGTAACACAAATTAGGACTGAAATCAATAAGCGTTATCGAATAAGTGTTATATGTAAAATGTGATGTGAGGTTTAATAACAATATTGCCGGTGGCTTTGGAGAATTTAAATTCGCAGTAATATAGGTGGGATATAAACGTATATTATAGAAAAACAGACCGTTATTTGGAGCTAATCGAAAGCTACTGTGAGAGAATAGGGTGTGACCTAATAGGAGAAGCAGCATTGGAACGAACCTGCACGTCGTACACTGTAGGTTCAACAAATTTTGACTGTTTTGTAATGATGTTAGAACTCCAAAATACAAACACTAATTGTCAAGCGATTTTAGCTACTCTGAGCAAAGGGGGTCAATAGAAGACGTAACGATGGGCTTTTTTAGGTCTTGTGTCGACCACTGCAGCGATGTGCACCAACCGTTGAAAACAGAAAGAAAATCGTCTCGATGAAGGGAATGTTGAGTGGGCTAGCTGTAGGTTTTCTATGAAGTGTGAGATAATGCTAGAAAAAAACATTTAGATGAAAAAACAAGATTTTCGCCAACCAAGCGCTATCAATTACATATTCTTCGAGGTCGACGATTTTCGTAATCGCCAAAGAGTCACTTTTTGGACAATATTAAATGAGAATAATGATTAATATTGTTAGAAAATGACATTATTATTATAATATTATTATATCAATCTTAAAATTATTATTATTATTATTAATATTCCAGCAGTAAATCAACGTCCTCGTTATGGTGCGAAAGACGCGTACGTACAAATATATACAATACAGAAGCAAATACAGACAGACATCCACATACACACTTGATGTAGACACACCTATACACGTAGATAATTTTTGTGTCTTTTGGAAAAAAGGACGTTCTCAAAGTCGAAGGATGACACAGTGAAGGATTAAGCGGTTTGAAATTGGGATTTTTAGAGAGAGCGCTTCTTAGCCGAGTACTATGAGCTGAGATAGAGGGAAGATTTTTTGTAGTGATACGTCTGTGGACACAATATATACATACATTCATACGATATACTATACACATTTACATATACCACTAATATTAGCAAAGGGAATATTGTAATCACGCGTTTAAAGAGAAGCTGCTGGTGTATGCGAAACGTAAATGGATAAAAGTTTTGTATCAATGTGGGTCCTTTCGTTTTTTCTACCTCCCCACGTGAGTACTAGATGCCCAAATCGAAGTCACACGTGTCAAACTCTACCTATTGTGGTAACGCTTCGACCGGTGCGTGCATTGTGTAAGTGTGAAATAATAACATCGGCTTATGTCAAAGGCGCACGACTCGACGTACACAAATATTATTAAGATGCTACCCTATGCCTTGGCAGCATGTTTTGTTGCTCGTTATCGAGAAGCCGCAGCAAAACCACTCTGAAGTGGAGCAGCAATTTCGTATGGCATTGACGCCCACAAGCGCATCATTTTGTATATAGATATATATGAAGAGCGATTTCTCATCATAATTTTAGCCTCGTCCTTTACACGATTCACGATGCGAGTCACATGTCGACCACCCAACGGCATCCACTTTATAATCTGTCTTAAGTCGACGATGATTTGTTTGTGAATCCGGAGAGGAAACAGTATAAGCAAATAGCAATAAGGTAAAAGTGAACAGGAAATACGTCGATAAGATTCTAAAATACAACAAATGGAGCCGATAGCCATGACCGGACGACAGCATGTTTTGTGTGATCAAATGAATGAATAAATGTGTTGAATAATCGAATGACGTGATGTCTTCCAGTCGTAGTTGTGACCATTGCGTTATAAATAGTAGTAACGGCAGGTGCCGAAGACAATTATCATTGTTATCGTAAACAAAAATAATATTGAAGATAAGAGGTGCACACAGCGTTACGGGGCGCTCACTGAAAGTATTGAGTTTTCGGAGGAATATGCTCAATGTGTATGATGATAGAAATGTGGCTAGCAATAAGGACATACGAATTGGACAAATTCTGCCTAAAAACTTGTTTTTTGCTCGTTATCGATGGGTTACAAATAATAAAGCGTCTGGTTAAATGGATTTGTTTAGTGGGGTGACGTCTTGTGCCACAACTTGGCTACGACTGCTTTATTTTTGCGTCGACCATCATAAAAAATGTAGTTTCAATCTCAAGTAAAATGTATTAAAAACAACATTAGTGCTTTTTATTAGATTTTTGTTACTATTTTTAGAGTTTTAGTTATTCGCATAGCGAAACGTTTGCAACATGACGTTATTGAATCCGGATAAAAACACAAAAGTGTTTGTTACGTTGACCGTTCTCGTGCGTTTTTGTTATTCCATCAAAAGTTTATCTCGTCTTTTCATTACCAACGAACTAGCTGTTCGTCAAAAAAAAACTCCTCGTGCTTCTCTCCATCCAGACTGCGAATGCCTATTTAATATGTCAAAGCTGGTCGGTTTTTGCTGGTGTGGTTCCTGTGGTGGCGACCTCAGCTTATGATCAACAACCCTACTACAGCTAAATAATTTCTCAGAAGGATGATTGTTATTATTACTCATGGTTTACATTTATACAAACTATCTTGTGATGACTTTCCAAAAATCGGTAGCCTCTAATTTCAGAGTAGCAGCATCCATCCACAGCTGCTATGGAAGACCAAACGGAAGAAGAATAACGTTAAGGAGATATCATAACTGATGCACTATAATAAAATGTCACTAACTAGAAAATTACTACGAGTAATGCTTGTAATACAGAGCAAACGCTTCAATCTAAGTCTCAGTTATATCTATATTTGCCTTTACATACATTAGTAAGGGTATAGCAGTCATCAAAGCATTCGAACAATAGATATACATTTAGGTGTGTCCAGATAAACTTACCTAATCAGCAAATTTGGCCACACCACAGAGGGAAGCGACGTGAGCCACGAGCAAGCCAGTAAATAGCGTCGCCGGTATAAACATGAGGTCGGCGGGGCGTAACCTTGCCAGCAAAAAAAAAACAAGAAGAAAGCGTATCAATACGTCTTGACCTCTATCTGCATTGATAACGTGTGGCTCCATAATAATCGATAGCAAAAATGATTTACTTTACTTCCAATAAGTGTAACTTGTTTTCGTCTGGTCTTATATTAGAACCAGTACAGCTAACAGGGCTGTCTTATACACTGATTATTTAGACAAGAACCCCGCATTACTATCGTATTAGCCATTAAACAGTCTCAATAAATTAATTCTCTTTTCTGCTTGACACAAGCCTAGAGTCGACCTTCGATCGCAAAACTATGAATACAATACCTACAGAACGAGTCGTTTCCGAGCGGCAGGTACGGTTGTGAGATCTCCGTCCATTAAAAAATAGCGAACGCCAAACAGATAGCTCGTGATGTATACCTCCCAGTCGAGTGTGTCTGCGTGTGTGGAAAAGCTGACCATCCACATGGCTCCAGGCCACATTTTCAATAAAACAAAAGTACTTCACTGTAATAAAAATAATAATTTTAGTTATTCGACTATGTCAGCCCGCTGTATAGCCACAACTGCGAAACTGTTTGTTAGCACTGGTGGGCTGTATACTTTGGCTTTTGGCCTTAGGAAATTTCTATTATTTGTGACAAGACGGGTTGGCTTCCGCACTTCGTAACCTTTTTTTCATAGATGATATTTTTAATCACGCAGCATCGCATATGAGCATCTACTTCATGCCTACCATGCCCGTATTTCATTGGCTTTCACGCGTAATATAGAAATACGACGTTACAGACCACTATGCGGGAAGCTTCGTGTCAATGTTTCAATCCTGAGTTTATGTTGTAGATCTTGTAGGTCATAACCTAGTAAAGTACGTCGTAAATTACTAGCATGAGTTTTGCCGGCCCATCAACCAGTTTGACATGGCGGAGTTTAAATATTGTTGAATAGCAGGGTGTCAGCTCTGGGAGCTTGAGTCTGGAAGGGGGAGGGGGGGGGGAATAACGAAAAATAGTTTTCGGAATGTGTCTTTATTAACCCCGGCATTTTAATTATCTGTTGCAAATATAAGGGTATATGCAAGCAAAACAATACGGGTGATGACTGGCAAACCAAAGCCAGGCCAGTTTTGGAGGGCGCAAAGAAACGTTGGCCTACATTTCATATGGATTTTACATGAACGCGGTTTTTTGCACCGAAGCCACGCTGCCAGCTATGTTGAGGAACTTGCATTGCTAACTAAATGGGTGAAATAATAATTTAGCAGGTTACTGAATGAATTGTTAACAAGAATTTACAATTCATAGTGAAGAACGTTAAGATTGACGCATTTCGGATGAAAGATTCAAAATCTCTTCGCAATATGTTACTCGTCACTAATATATTTGTCCATTGAGATTTACCCAACTATAAATTATATCGTAAAAAATAGCACAAGAAGTTACATCCGCATAAAGCGTACGTATTGATCGATCTCGCTTAGAGACGCAAAAAGACGTTTGGTATTGCTGTTCCTGAATTCCGAATCATGCACGTAGAAGAAATGAAAGATCTCAATGGTGTCCACAAAGCGTTGATATTTCCATACTACATTGAACTGTTTCCCCGTAAGCGATAAGACAACATGGATTAGCTGAGCAGGAACGTGGTAATTCCAGAACATTAAACTACACAGAAAATAGAGGCCAGTCACGTTTTCGGGAATAATAGTAAACGATAATAAGGTACTACTAGTATTAGTAATACGATAATGGAAAAAGTATTTATCTAAGCAAACAGAATTATAGCACTTAAACTTAAATCTCTATAATGTTATATTTAACAGCCTACCCTATATTGTAGCTGACAGCTTGCAATGTCCATGCGAGGATATCGAAGCATTTGAATTAGGGGAAATCTTCGGGCCAAATTTAGGCATATTTCTTTCATTTGCCGCTACGAGATGCGGTTTTTAGGACCAATTGTCGCCTGGAAAACGCTCAGCCCGACATAGCTAGCGGCGCCTAGGCGAGATTTGCCAACTGGTCAAACCCTGCTTCACCCTCTCGCTAATAACCGGAACTGCGCTAGCATTGCTATATATGATAGGATCATATGGACAGTACTAAAACGGTACGTTACTGCTCACGTAGTTAAATGTTTCACTGCGTCCTTACCAGATTTTCCATTTACCGATTAAGGGTAGGCAGCAATATTTGGTGGCACTCCGTATAGTCGTCCAAGGACATGTCACGATGTTACATATACTAATAGTCGAATGTTATACACGATTAATATATGTGACTTTCATTATTCACACTTTAACGGTGTAGTATATATGTGTCATTGGCGACATGTAAAAGAGCAGTACTGTCTGTTTATCTCTTTCGATCTACGGCTTGGTTATCCGAGCCACCGTGTCGGCGCCATGTACAGTTTATGCAATTTGATATTGGAAACATTTGTTAGGGAATATCTGAGCTTCAAATCTTGATCTTTACTTTTTATTTACCTCGAATTTATTGCTAGGTTACATATAAGTGATGCAAATATTATGGTAACTATGTAGATAGGTATGTATTGATCGGCCCTGCGAATTAAAGGAAACAAACGTTTGAACGCAGATGGGGACGTATGCTTTGGAAGAGCTCCAACATGCATATATGCTATTTTATAAAATTTATTTTGCAAACAACATCTATTTCCGTATCTCAGATGAAATCCTCTGAAAGTGTTTCGGAATTTACGTCCCGCACTGTTCAGGCTAAGCATTGCTTCAGACAGCTGATTTTTTCCAGCGCAAAATGCAAAGTGTCTAGGGCCTACCTCTAGCCAGGACCGTCTCACCCATCAGTCAGATCTAAAAGCGCATACTTCACCATTACACTATTACATAGGCAAATAACACCGTCTACTCATCCCAGATCAGCACGGTACTTGGCTGTGACGATGACGGAGTTCCTAACGAGATCCAGTGACACAAAATCAGGAAATGTGTCACATGAAGTGGCCGGTGCTACTTGTAGCAGGTCAAGGCCGATTACCATCAAAAGGCCTGAAGGACCATTTGTGTTATCCAGCCAATGCTGTGCAGGCAGAACTCAATACAGCTTTAGCCAGTCGAGGCAACTAATTTAGGACTTGTTTGTGTTTTGTCGTACAAATATGCAAGCATGCTCAAAGTCATGTGAAGGGTGTCGTTATTAGAGTACGTTCTTTGTTAGGGGAAGAATTACTTTATGTTAAGGTTTTTTTTTTCTGTGTATTAGCCAGAATATTCGGAAACATTCGGCGTGACTTAAAAACAGTCGCTAATATGTATTTCGATAAAATTTTTTTTTATTTGACACATATTGTGTGATCGGACTTGAACTCCTGGCTTCTGGAGCAGCCTCTTCAATTTCTTATAGTGGGAAAATGTACACTGGAAGCTGTCAATTAGTTTATAAAAGGTAGCTATAACCCTACGAAAATTGCGATCACGTAAAAAAAAAATAACAATAAATATGTTGTACATTTTATAAGCGACGTCGTTGGTCTTAAAACTTCTCATTAATTCTGGTGTTTGTTTACTTTTATTTCTCTACTACAAAACGACCACTATTGTCAAGCCTCTCAAAATTTACCACCTTTGTATCGTTTGTAAAAGCAATAAGTTGAAAAGTTTTTCCCTTATAAAAATACTAATATAGGTTCCTAATCGAATTGATGAACTTGCAGTGAGAGGCTCTTTCCAGGCGGCAAGAACAATCGACGGTCGTACGATGACAACTGGAAGCTCGTTTTGATACTCGTAGACAATACATTCTGCACATGCTGTTGTACACGTGTAGCTGTTGGGAAATTGACCACCTAAAACGGACGGCGCAACCGCTGTTATCTGCACATCGTTCAGGTGTGCTGCCATTGCAAATAGATCGGATACAGAACAGGGCAAACTAAAGGGGCGATGAATTAATAAAAACAGTTCATGAAAATACGGGGTTAGCTTTATAACTTGCTTAAAAGCTTGTCAGATTCTACTTTCCAAGCAAAATTAACTTTGATATATAAATCTGAAACAGGTCAGCACACAGAAATCAATATTTAAGGTGAACCAGCGATTAAAGCATTAAAGGAGCTATCAACATTTATTGAAGACTATTTTTGTTTCTACAGTTAGGGGAACACTTCAAATATTCTTTATTAACTGCCTTGGAACGTACAGCTGCTATCTCAACTTCTCCGTAATCGAGCAACTGAGCACCCATCGATCAGTTCATACATCTTTCTGTATACCTTTTCAAGTGCAGTGTCATTTTTACTTCAGTTTCTCTGTCGAATCCTGTAACGGTTCTGCCAAACTTACTCATAGATCTTCTCTTCAGCAATATCTCGTGCACAGTTGGCATACACCGTAGATATGTGCACAAATAACTTCAGATTCTTCATTGACTTCGCTAATTCCAATAAGCGTTCGGTTCCGGCTATATTCGCATTCATTGCCTCCCTGAAAAGTTAATTCTGATTGACTTTTACTTGTCGTTTTCATTAAATAAATTAGTAGAGAAGATACATCGTATTATATCGGAGATATAACGATATGTTGTGAAACAGTGAGATATGGAAACGTACACACCCATTCAAATGGTTGTAAACGTTCTTTCAGCGAAGTCGGGTCATAATTGACTGAAAGGAAATGTTTGACAGCGAGGTTCGCTGCGACTGACAACAACCTACATTTTCTCAAAATAAGAATGAATTTCGTAATTACATAATTTAATTCTGGTCATATAATAGTATTAGTCTTGGACAAAGCTTGGCCTACTTCCATGAACTGCGACTGAAACGGACGAGCGTAAGCATTATTATGATTGTCAGTTAATATCTGCACAAATTTATAATAGTTGCGAAAATACTAGAGGGACTCTGGTTATGTTTACTCATCGATACGGCCTGGGCGGGTCATCGAAACGAACCGATGCAGCTGAATGTATCACGACGAAAATTTTGTTTATGAGGCGCTGTCGATCGGACGTACTAAGCCCCAAACCCGGTTCGAGGACACGCCCTGGATAGCTTGTACTTTTCTGCATGTTTCCGAACCTCGTCGCTGAAGCGTTTCCGCAAAAAGCTATTTTTTCACTTGTACAAAGAAGAGAAATGGGCCAAATCAGTAAGTAAGGTGCCTCTCATAGGGCATGTAGCTTATGATCGTTTGCGAAAATAGTCCTTTTTCAGCATTGATGTTATTAGCCAGCCGAATACATTTTGCTAAAGAATAAATTGAAATCTTTTATTTTCTATATGCAGTTTTATTATGTGTTTTCATTTCATATTATTTTCTTGCATGTGTGATTTTCTATCAGTATGATTCTCTCTGATGCTACAATCACTTGTCTTTTGTTAAATATGAAAGACATACGAATAGGTTCTTAAAGGATCTTGTGAAGACGCTCGCTGGGAAGGCAATTTTTTTTGGACCTTATCAATAGGTAAATTTGCTTCTTCAGAATCGCCTGTAATTAATCCTTATAATTACCTTTCGACCTACGGTTGGCCGATGTTACCGTATAATCTACCAAATGCACTGCTACATTCAGCATAAATTTACAAGTATTTATTTTTTCCGCTTGTGAAGCATGTGCAAAAGGACCAAAATCCGCTTAGGCTATGATGAATAAAATTTATTTCCTTATTTAGACAGATTCAACCTAACCCAATTTTTCTGAGTAGGAAAAGTTATTTTTTATAAGTTAATTTCACTCTCGTTGGCTTTCTTCATCTAATGAGTGTTCTTGTTGAGCTTAGTAACTCTTGGCACTTTATTATAGGTTCCCCTGCAGTAACGTTGACTGAAATGGGTCCAGACCTTTCTGCAAAAAAAGATACCGAGCTAGCTTATGTTCGAGGCGTGTCTTAAAGGCCTTTCAATCCAAAGCCCACCAATACTGTTAAGCTTCTTATTTACTTTACGATAAAAATAAGCGTGTATTTTTCTGATAAAAAAATGGTTATACAGTATATTTCTATAAGAGCAATTATGATCCTGCGTATATCTTTCTCATCATGCTGGTGTACTCAGAGATCCGCCGAGGAACCTCGGTGAAAAATCGGCTAACTTGCACGAAACCTTGCACTAGTAGGTGTAGTCTTTTTTTGTCTTTAATTTAAGAGTTGCATGCAAAAATAACGCTATCATTCATAGGAAGTTAAAAAACTTAACACACTTCAATTATTTATGGTAGTCTCTGGTATAGATCTATGAGTCCGACGGCTTCAGCTTGGCGGAATATATTAAATTCACCTAAACTGGTGACTATTAAAGAAACAACTGTGAATTTAGTTTTTGAATCTGTTGGTACCCAAGAAAGTTTTTTTCCTTGGAAGCCGCATAAGCCTTTTCTATGGACAGTTTAGCGGAAATTAATGTTACTCACCCTCACAGAGAATCAATTGTAGCACACGAGATTGCGTCGTTAGTAACGGGAGCTTGTTACAATAACTCACACGTTAAAATTTCCCATAAAGAATAAACTATAATATGTTACTTTCTAGTTTTTCGTTTCATCAACCAGGGCATGGTCATTGTAATTTGTAGTAGATTTGGACGTAGTTCCCATACAAAAAACTCTACTTAATTTCCTGTTGAAAATACAGATTTTCTCCCGCGTGCTTCAAAGTGTTTCGCCAAAATGTTTCTTATTTGAGCCAAGCCTATGCACAGAAATCGGCTTAGAATCGTTTTAGAGATGTCGTAAGATACGTACAAACCTTTGTCTTTTTAGCAACAGGCGATGAATGTTTAAGCTATCTTTCAAATATGTAACAAAAAGGTTTATGTGTACTGGCCCATTAGGGTTTAGAATGAAGCGGTCGCGTCTTTACTGCGAGCGTACTATATACCGCTCTATAGTTGGATTTTCATGGACAATATATAATTGTACATGACAAAATCTATCCAAACGGTGGGGGCAGTATCAGTAGTATGTCGGACATGAATCTATATAGACTCCCAGTAAATTTATCCCAGAAGAAAATCGATGCTTTTTCCCTGACGGACGCACCTTTACCGCTGCTTCGTCCTAACCTTGGCAATACCTTGAGATGGAGCCTATTATAACGTGAGTTTCCACCATTGTTCAACAAAAAATGTACTATAAATTTGCCTTTATTAAAGATATTGCTCTTAATTTTCACCCTAGTTCTAAGCAAAGTTACAGTAAACGAAAAAAAGAAGATAAGATGATTTCAAATTCTACAACGTCGGGATTGTCGTACTTTGTCCCTTGCTCGCTTCTTGCTGATGTACGCCTTGACTTAAAATGATTGATTTCAATGCAAAGTTTGTATAACCCAATAATAACGACTCCTCTAATCACAACTTCGGTTTTCAGCTAGGGATCTAAGGAGAAGATCGTAACTCGTAACTTATAACAAGATTACACAGCAGAATAATTCGGGAACTAGTTGAACCTTTTTTTGTTTTAGCTATTCTTAAAATATTCTATTGTGTTTCTAGATACTCTATTTATATTGGGTGTTTGTAATTACTGGACGCTAATGAAAAGTGGCCTTCACTGTCCTTATTTTGCATATTCAACCAGTCATATTGGGTACAGCATATAACAATGCTAGTTACATACTCTATTTATAAATGTTTAAGTACAAGACCCTACTCTACGTAACCATAGATCGCGCGAAAAAATCAGCTAATTAGAGCCAGATATCGCTGTTCTGTGTCTGGTCTGATATTTGCAGGTAATAAAAAAATTATATCGTTACTGAGACAACTTTCCAACGGTTCAGAATCGACTTCGGAGTTGGTTGATGCCCATATAGAGCATATTTTTTTTTAGCTGGAAATTTAATATAATCTTAAGGTATTGACTTAGTACATATGTAAACTGGAAATGTTGTTCTACTTGTGTGCTTAAAACGAGTAAATGGCCTAGGAAATCGGTTATGTTAAAACACTAAGCACATTTATTTGCTCAGAGGTATCTGCACTAACACTATTATATTATACTGTTTATAAGTACGTTCACAAGAGGTTTATTAGTGGGATGGGTAATTGGATCTACTCCAGCTCGTCCCACCAATTCGTACCACGCGATAACCAACTTATAATAAAGTTTAGCTAAATGGTATTGTAGATGTGTCAGGGAAAATGCGTACACAAGATTGTCTAGTGCTTCAAGTTGAGCTTCGCGGGCTTGACCCGCGTGTAGTTCTGAACAGAAGAGGAATTTCAGTTTTTCCCACAGCAGAAAACGTCTGCTGGCGGGAAATGAGGAATTGTCCATTACGTGCTACAACATACATCTGGGTCTGAAAATCCCAGAAGTTCGTTAAAATTTCGGTAATTGCAGAAATGTGAATGACAGGTTATTAGACAGTGTTCCCGAAGAACAATTTCGTTGACTCTGAAACGGTTATGACGTACACTTACGCGGCACTTAGTCACTGAAGGTAACTTCATCTCTGTACTTGTTTTGCCATCCAGTAATTTTCCGTAACTCAAAGTTTTTCTCGTTCGCTTCAGGTTAATTCTACGCTGTCTAGTTTACCGCTTTGCTGTTTGGCCAATGAGTTCATTTAGGTTTTCGGCAAGGCGAACGTTATTCTGAACTAATGATTTCATGTTGTCAAAGATAAAAGAAAAATCTAGGTAACAGATTTAAACTGTTTACTATCTACGTATCTGTATAGAAAGTAAACGCAATCGAGTGTATATATGAGTAACATTAGCTCTGTTTAATCCTCTTTGCGGTGTCCTCGTAAAGGGAGGCAGTGCCTGACCAGCTAAGATCTGCCATAGCATAGACGCATCAAGTTCAATAAGTTTAGGCTGTACGCATTACTTACGTTATTGTGGAATAGAACATAGGCTAAATTAGGGTCGCAGATATCTTGCAGTTGGGTCTGTGACGGCAGCGTTCGAAGTGATTCGACGTTTGAGTAAGTAAGTGTTCCAGTATTACGTATAATACTTTATTTATATGATACGCACTTTTTGAAGCCTGCACCAGAAGCCGCTGGCCACTTCCCTGAAACTGAACACGCTTTAATTGTATCCAACTACGTTACGCCGTTGCCGATATACAGAGCAGTAACGAGGCTGACGTCATGAGTCATGCATAAGCTGCATTTGGACATATGTACAAGTCTGTTTTTTGGAGATCCAATTTATGATATGTATATATATTTTGTTATTGTATGAGAAAGTAATAGAATCATGATGAAGATCTAAAACAATCAGTTATGATCTCAGAGATGCCGTTGTCTAAAATAATTTAGAAGTTAGGAGTTATCAGGCGTTCGAATGAAAAATAGAATTCTTCTGTGATAAAATATAGCTAGGCTGTGACTGTCGGGCAAGCTAGACTAAAAGCAACAGGACAGTGCACTTACGAGGTTGTATTTAGGTCAACAATAACTAGATCTCACCAACATTCACTTTTGTGTGAACTAAGTTTTAGAAAGTTATGCAAGTACACTGCAGCATATAT